>NW_016157222.1:422000-464074 GCF_001687245.7 Rhagoletis zephyria | reverse complement strand
TGTATCGCTTCTTATTCTGGTACTTACAAAAATCGGACCAAAGTTGTAATACCATTTCATGTTCATGAAAGGTATAAAAACATTAATGTTGCTGTCTTTTCAGGTTCCAGCCTTTTTCTAAAGGGTCGTAAATAAAACCTTCGCCGCTAATTAACTACTCGCTCGAAACACTGCTGGTGGAGGCGCCAAATATCTGTGTGTAAAACTTGACAATATTTTCAATTCGTTTCAATTAATGCCCCAGAAGTTGAGAGTTTGAGAACGTGTAACTTTATCAGTGTTTTTCGGTTTTAATTTTTGTACTTCACGTTTGATCCTATATTCTGTACAGTGGCGTTGATAGGGGCGTCAAGGGGATTGAACGTAACTCATCCACTTTTTTAAAATCAATGGGCCTCATCCATAAAAAGTCTAGCTCAAGAATTTATACTGAAAATCAAGTCGGTGCTTAAGCTCAGGCATAAAAAGGCCCAATGTTTTTCACGAACTCGCGTTTTACTATGCATTGCCAAGAACACCTAAATGAAGAACTAATTCGTGAGAACTTTACACTACATGCTTTACACAGCCATTGCGTTGCTCATACGCTTGCCATATCTGTCGCTGGAGGAGCCGCTGTATTTTAATTCGCTGCATTATGTCCATGTCGTTGTAAAGCTCATACAGCTCATCGTACCATCGTCTGCGGTACTCGCCGTCGCAAACGCGTAAAGGCCCGTAAATCTTCCGCAAAATATTTCTCTCGAACACTCCATGCTTTTGCGCCATATACCAGCACGGGCATGATGAGTGACTTATGAGCGTGGTTTTCGTACGTCGAGACAGGACTTTACTCCTGAATTGCCCACTCAGTCCAAGGTAGCACTTGTTGGTGTTGAAGACATGGGCAATAATTACATCGCTTCCCGATACCTTCTCATAGATATTAATTTGCTATTGTAAATTCAGTTCATATCTTTCTAATATACTATATTATTGTACTAGATCGCCCCTAACCAAATATTGTACATACCTCATCCCTCTTTGTATTTTCGAAATTGCATTGTAGTAGTCGAATGCATTGTAAGCGACGGTACGGTGGGAGTCGTCCTCGCCGATGAAGCGGTGGTCATTCAATTTCTAACCGCCTTCGCAGCCGCTTCTCATTATTTGTCTCCCTTTTGTATATCGCCACTTGGGCAAATTATAACTCAGCAAATTTTTATTGTATTATCTCTTATAATATGTATCAATAAATTGGTGAATCTCCATTTGAATTACAACCGAAGCTGTGTTCATTAATATTAAAACCTCTCCGGCGCACCCACCGTTACTCTTGCTACCCCTCAAAGCAGCAACAGTTGGCAAGAGTCATTCTGCGTTGGATTTCCATGCTGACATTATTATCGGTGTTAATGCTGGTTCCCACGTAAACGAAATTCTCTACTTCCTCGAAATTATAACTGTCAACTGCCAAAGCGCGAATGTGCTGACTGTTTGTTTAATGACAGGAGGTACTTCGTCTTGTCTTCGTTTACCACCAGACCCATTCGCTTTGCTTCCTTATCCAACTTGGAAAAGGCAGAACAGACTTCGCGGTTTTTGATACCGATGACATCGATGTCATTGGCATAAGCCAGCAATTACACGCTCTTATAGTAAATTGTTCCTGAGCGGTTCAGTTCTGCAGCTCTTAATATCTTTCCCAAAATCAGATTAAAGAAGTCACATGAAAGGGAGTCGCCCTGTCTATAACCCCGTTTTGTGGCGAACTGCTCGGAGAGGTCTTTCCCAATTCTGACGGAGCTGGTGGTATTGCTCAACGTCATTTTACACAGCCGTATAAGTTTTGAGGGGATGCCAAATTCAGCCATAGCGGCGTATAGGCAACTCCTTTTCGTGCTGTCAAAAGCGGCTTTAAAGTTGACAAATAGGTGGTGAGTGTCGATTCTTTCCTCGCGGGTCTTTTCCTCGATTTGGCGTATTGTGAATGGCTGGTCTATGGTGAATTTTCCAGGCCTAAAGTCACACTGATAAGGCCCGATTAGTTCATTGATGGTGGGCTTCAGTCTTTCACACAATACGCTCGATAAGACCTTGTAACCTATGCTTAGAAGGCTGATCCCGCGGTAGTTGGCGCGAATGGCGGGGTCACCTTTCTTGTGGATTGGGNTTTCACACAATACGCTCGATAAGACCTTGTAACCTATGCTTAGGAGGCTGATAACGCGGTAGTTGGCGCGAATGGCGGGGTCACCTTTTTGTGGATTGGGCAGAGCACACTTGAATTTCAGTCGTCGGGCATGCGTTCATCTGACCATATTCTGACGAAGAGTTGATGCATGCACCTTATCAACTCCTCGCCGCCGTACTTGAATAGCTCAGCTGGCAGGCTGNCCTCGAAATTATAACTGTCAACTGCCAAAGCGCGAATGTGCTGACTGTTTGTTTAATGACAGGAGGTACTTCGTCTTGTCTTCGTTTACCACCAGACCCATTCGCTTTGCTTCCTTATCCAACTTGGAAAAGGCAGAACAGACTTCGCGGTTTTTGATACCGATGACATCGATGTCATTGGCATAAGCCAGCAATTACACGCTCTTATAGTAAATTGTTCCTGAGCGGTTCAGTTCTGCAGCTCTTAATATCTTTCCCAAAATCAGATTAAAGAAGTCACATGAAAGGGAGTCGCCCTGTCTATAACCCCGTTTTGTGGCGAACTGCTCGGAGAGGTCTTTCCCAATTCTGACGGAGCTGGTGGTATTGCTCAACGTCATTTTACACAGCCGTATAAGTTTTGAGGGGATGCCAAATTCAGACATAGCGGCGTATAGGCAACTCCTTTTCGTGCTGTCAAAAGCGGCTTTAAAGTTGACAAATAGGTGGTGAGTGTCGATTCTTTCCTCGCGGGTCTTTTCCTCGATTTGGCGTATTGTGAATGGCTGGTCTATGGTGAATTTTCCAGGCCTAAAGTCACACTGATAAGGCCCGATTAGTTCATTGATGGTGGGCTTCAGTCTTTCACACAATACGCTCGATAAGACCTTGTAACCTATGCTTAGGAGGCTGATAACGCGGTAGTTGGCGCGAATGGCGGGGTCACCTTTTTGTGGATTGGGCAGAGCACACTTGAATTTCAGTCGTCGGGCATGCGTTCATCTGACCATATTCTGACGAAGAGTTGATGCATGCACCTTATCAACTCCTCGCCGCCGTACTTGAATAGCTCAGCTGGCAGGCTGTCAGCTCCAGCAGCTGCGGGCTCGGGTTCTTCTTCTCCACAACTTTCCGTGCTGCTACCATTTAGTAGGGCGGATAAGTGTTCCCTCCATAATTTAAGTACGATCTGGACATTGAGTGCTAGGTCGCCATTGTTGTTTTAACAGGAGTACGCCCTGGTCTTGGAACCTTCCGTAAGTCGCCTAACCCTCTGTTAAATTTTCGGCCGTTTTTCCTGCCGGCCAGCATTTGAATCTGTTCGCACTTACTTATTTCGGCCTCTCTCTTCTTATTGCGGCAAATACGTCTCGCTTCCCTCTTCAGATCCCTATAGCATCCCACATAGCGCATTTGTGCCCGATCGCAGCGTGGCGCTGTAGGCGGCATCTTTTTTCTCTGCAGCTTCCTGACACTCCTCATCGTACCAGTTGTTCTTTCGGGCTCGCTGAAATCCGACTACTTCTTCGGCNGACTTCGCGGTTTTTGATACCGATGACATCGATGTCATTGGCATAAGCCAGCAATTACACGCTCTTATAGTAAATTGTTCCTGAGCGGTTCAGTTCTGCAGCTCTTATTATCTTCTCCAACATCAGATTAAAGAAGTCACATGAAAGGGAGTCGCCCTGTCTGAAACCCCGTTTTGTGGCGAACGGCTNTCGTTGTTCTCTCGGGCTCGCTGAAACCCGACTACTTTTTCGGCGGCGGTACTTAATGAGCGGGAAATGTGGTTCCACTGCTCGCATATGTCGGTTTGTTGAAGAGTGCTCTCTGAGACCAAGTGTGAGAGTCGAGTAGCGAAAGCACTGGCTGTCTGTTGTGATTACAGCTTTTCGACGTTAAGCTTTCCTTGCAGTTTTGGTCGCACATTTTTTACTGCACAGAGGCGGGTGCGTACCTTGGCTGCAACAAGATAGTGGTCCGAGTCGATGTTTGGGCCTCGGAGTGTGCGTACGTCTAAAACACCGGAATCGTGCCTTCCGTCTATCACAACATGATCGATTTGGTTTCTCGTTTTTCGATCCGTAGACAGCCACGTAGCTTGATGGATCTTTTTATGCTCATCCGAGGCTTTGCCTTGCTTCTTCACTGGAAGTGGTTTTAACGTGGCGGGTCCCAAACCCAGCGCACAACCCATTGCTGGGACGGAGGTGGTTTCGCAACCAAATACCCGTTTATATAGCGAGCCGCTTGCGCCAAGCAGACACCCGCTTGCAGCCGCACCTACTGCTGAACAGACGCTGCAGACTTCAGTGAGCCCTTAAACCGAAAAGAACGACGATTTTACAGAAAACCTGTGATGAAGTTGATGAAACTCCAACGACGAAAACTTTGAAAAGAATTAATCTTACTTGATGTGTGTCGAAATATGAAGCTATAAAGGACCACCATGAATTATTCCTGTTCGTTTACAAAACCTTGAATGAAATGAGTATCTACGAACGTAATGGAAAAATTTTACAGAATTCTATGGATTTTGAATTTTTCGAAAGCTTGCATTCTATCAATGCCATTTACCAGATTTCGTTCCCAATAAGTTGAGAATTACAGACGATCAATTTGGATTTAGTATAAACTGTAGATCTAGTCAAAGATTTACATAATTAGCTCAGGAGGATCCGTGCCTATGTAACTAAATTTTCGAGAATCTACAGCATCTAAAGCATCTACAAAAATGGCAGAATCCCTTGAAATAGAGGCAGCACACAAAAGAATGGTTGGTAGAAAAAAGCATCAATAAAATCCCAAATTTGAGAGTTTAGAAGGCTACTTTCCAGTCACGGTGTTATTTCCATTCCTGGACTTGTACATAAAAGGCTTTGAAGATAAATTCACTAACCTCTAAATATATATATATCTTACTACCGAAAGCGATATTGCACCTACGAATCTATTAGAAGCGCTGTATAATTTTCCTGAGAAGAATTTTCCAAATATCAATATTTTGTTTAGGATTTTTGTGAAGTTACTGGTATCCACTTCAACACCGGAACGGAAGTTTTCTTGTTTAAAAAGAATGAAGACATCCTAAAGGAATAGCATAAATGAAGTAAATCCAATTCTTAACTTGCCTGATTATATAAGTGGTACTGTGGGACGAAGGAGTCGTACATATACTTTTTTCCATTTTGTAGTGGCTTCGCTGCTCTGATCCTCCATTGTGACCTTGGAATAATTGTAGTAAAATGTGTGCACTCCATAATATGCAAATCATAAATGTGTGTATAAACTGTTTGTATGTATCTCTACTTTAGTGCTCATACTCACAACTTTCATCACCTCCAATGGTACTATTTTTATTTCGTGCAATATTATTTAGTTAAACAGGACTACAATAAGTCGTGGAGGAGGCCTATCGGGGAAATCACGTTAAAAAACGCGCCAATTGCACTACCCCACAATAAAGTGTAAATTGTGCATATTATGGAGAGCAAAATTTTATTAATCGCTATATCTCAAAAATGGTAATCCTTAAGAAGACAATTTTTATAACAGTTTTTATACATAATTGCATAATCTACACTTTGTCTCACGTATTTTTGTGATAAACCTTTGACCCTCAATAAATTTTTTTTGCAGACTTAAGATCGATTTGGACTTTTGACATTTCATGTATCCCGCAGCTTTATGCGAATTATTGTAACCTTGAAGGTCTAACTTGACAGGGCTATATTTGAAAAAATTATTTAAACAATTTAATGTAATATAGAATAACAATATGGGTACCAAATGAAAGAGAAAATTCTGCTGCATAAGGACGAAAGATATTGAAAATGTTCTTTTAAAATGTTAACCTTGAGCATCCTTGCAAATTTTCTGTACATATTTATTTTTGCAAAAATTATAGGTTAAGGATTAATATACATGACCATATCCTCGAATTTCGTATTTCCACTTTGATAGCTTAAAAACATAAAAAATAATTAAAATGGCATTTTCAATACCTATTTTTCCTTGTGAACCAAAAAATGAATATTTTTAAATTCTAAAGAACTTTTTCTTATATACCACAGTAACTTTAAAAAGTTGAAACAAAAGACGATTTCCGATGACTTCATCACTGATATTAATGACGAAGATTGAACTTATTGAACTTATGTACTTTATTATGAATTACTTATACTTATGTTTAAAAATAGGGTAAGATTCCCGGCCCTTTAACATGTAGCAGGTAAGAAAGCTACGTAAAACTTTAATTACCTTTGCGTAAGTCCAAGAGCTGATCTTTATATACATACATATGTATTATTGTTATTATGAATACTCAATATAGCCAGAAACTAGCGGATAAAAAAACACTGCTAACATTCAATGATTCGTTTTTTTTTTTTTTTGTTGAAACAAGAGAAGGAAATTATGTTAAATACTCATACGCCATGTGTTCACACGTTTTATCAAACTAAGGGCCGGTTGTTCAATGTCTGGTTATCACTACCACTACACTATCGACAATTTCGACATCATGCATGTAACATGTGATCGATAAAGCAGTCTTTGCACTTAACCGGAGCTTCTACCTCCGATTTGTGCTAATCAGACATTGAACAACCGGCCCTTAATAGGAAAAAAACCATTGATTACATGAACTTTCAAATAACGTCAGAAAATAAACTAAGACAATCACATTTTGATACGCGTAATTACATTTATTTTAAGTGCAATTTGTCTCCTTTGTTTAAATTTTTTGCTCCTTCAATTATTGGTTATGAATTTATTTAATGTTCTATCAAATTTAAATTCTAAAAAACTAGATTAACGTGAAATAATTACATATCATGGAAAATGTTGGGCGTGCCATTCGAACGATTTTAGAGTTAAATAAATAATACGAAAACGGAAGTGACTTATAAAAAATGTGTTGTTGTGTAGCTTTTAAGGCAGTATCACACGATTGGTACATTTGTACAGATTTGCATATTTTTATATTGGGCTATTGGTACAAAATAAAAAATTGGGGCGACAATTTCTTCTTCGGTCACACGATTGGAACAATAAGGCGAACTTCTGTTGAAAAATTTGAAAATATCGTTTTTCATGATTGGGAGAAATGAAAATGTCATATCGAGGTCAACATGTTTTTTTTTTCTGGTAACCCCCCTCTTTTGGGCTGCAATTTAGTTTGGCATCCCCGGAGTTCGGCATTAAGAAGGGTATGGAACGATAGAGGGAGTTCTCCTGATTGTAAATATATATACTTTTAGCCGCAGCAGACTTATAGNTCTTTTGTCTTGAGTTCAGAAAGAACGGAAAATTCTACGTTCAGGTAACATGTGGGGTTCATTTCACCGTCAGGGTAATAGGAAGCGGCAATCATCCTATTTTCGTTTCCACAAAATTTACGTCTGTTTTACTTATGCAATAAGTTGCATGAATTTAGTAGACTTGCGATTTGATATGTTATTCAAAGAAATTAAGAACATGATAATTATGAACATATATTTGACAGTTTCTGATGCTGTGGAGCTATAAGTCGTGTCCAGTGTAGAACTCGAGCTCGAGCTTTGAACTGCGCCAAAATATTGAGGCTTTTCGCCTTAAGTACAAGAAGCACGGCTTTAATGGCCACTTTTGTTTGCTCTATGCCATTTAGTGCCCTTCAAAATACGCCTTCGAGAAGTGATTTACGACTTTTCCATCAGAAACTATGGCCATTGGAAGATGACGTAATAAGTAAAAAAGCATTTTCGAGAGTGCATTTTTAAGCATAATAACAGACCTAGAAAAATAGATGAAATAATTCCAATAGATTTTTGTTATTTAATCCGAAGATCTTCTGCTTCTTTTAACTTCTTATTTCACTTCTTTTGGGCTCATTGCTTTTTGAAATAGTTATGAGCCTATATAAGTTAGAAAGAATATATTATTTTAATTATGGAACAATATCACGTTGAATATCTTACAATATTGCTTGCAAAATGAGTTCTATCTCTAACTAACTAAATAATAAAAAAAAAAAAATACCTGAAAATTCGATGAGTAAAAAAGATGATTCCGGTATAAATAGTTTTCAACCGAAAACACATGGATAGTGAAGAGAATAAGGAAATATTTTATTTTATTGTGAAAGAAGGCCGAAAATGCTCAAGAAAACTAGATTTTCAAACAATTTAGCGAAGGATATTCCGCGCTAAAAAACGTTTTGATATTTTGGACGGTTACATTACGTTAAAAAAATACTGCCAAATTTTATTTTCATATAGAAAGCTAATCAATGATTTTTTGTCGAATACTTTTTTATTGACTCCAAAGTAATACAAGGCAAGCGAAGAGAAGCAAGTATAATACAAAATATAGTATTCCTACTACCCTTCATTTACGGTTTTAACACTTTCTAAAAATCAGAAAATGTAAAACTGTTTCGAAAACTACAGGACTCGTATGTATTATTCGATTCCATTCGATCAAAGTGTAAATAAAAGAAATTATTTTACTTTAACAATTTTCAAAAATTATTCTTTATTTTTGTAATTATATAACTTTTGGCAGATAGATTGGGAAAATGGTGTTAAATATAACATATGTGAATTATAATATATTGAAAGAATTAGAGGAAACAATATACATACATATCATACATGGTGGAATAATAACAAGGTGTTGTCAGTAGCGACGTGTTTGTTGTAATTTTGACAAGATCGGCATGCTTATTTTCAGTGCTGCCGATCTTAATTTTTATACTACTATTCGTTGGGAAATAGTATCTAAAATGTTCCATNCATAATTAATAAAACAATTCATGAACCAAAAACATATGTAGAATAAAACTAGGCGATTACGCATAGTTGTGTGTATGTATGTATGTATGTATGTATTTATATGAATTATTACGTAAATAATTTTTTTACTAAATATGTATTGGATGCATTTTCTGTTATTTTACGTATAATTTTGTTTTATTGGATTTAAAATAAAATGCATAATTATTAACATAATAAAATACACAATATACATATATAAAATAAATATTAATATAAATTGTGTAAATAATTTTTATGAAATGATAAAGTCCTATTATATTTCGGTTAAATGAAAAGTATACAACAAACACAAAAAAACGACTTTTATTTCAGAATCTATTGTTTCAAAAACAAGCAGAAATGGCATGTGTACTACATTCATACGTGCATACATACTTATGTACATATGTACATATAAATGCTGGAAATAGTTTCTAAGGTGCGGCCAGGCCGTGAAAAGGTTAAACGTTTTGGCTGCTAAAACAAACATTTTTTTTTAGTAATGGCCATTGGATAAACTCTGACTGTAAAATAAGCAGTTTTCATTGCATTATTTATATTTTTTTTCAATTGCAGAAACGTTTAAAAATATTTTAGTTTATTTTTTAAGGTTCTTTTGGACTTTTGAATCCTTGTAAAACGGCAAAACTTTGAAAATTTTAATCCACGTAAGACTAAGCAATTTTATGATATTTTTTTAATTTAATTTAATTCCTTTGCTATAAACTCGCTAATTCAATTTCATTCAATATATTATTTAAAATGACACAATGTAAGCAATTTTGGCAAATTGGATGCTAATAATATTGAGTTAAGTCCGAAATTTTTCTAAAATTGTTTCTAGTTTGGTTTTTTAATATCTGTATTTTATAGTTTGGCATACATAGAATATTCCAATATTATTAGAATATATGTAATTATTTTGAGTAAATTTTTTTCAATTATGTATGTATAAATATCATTTGTTATGCATTTATGTAAAAATGTACATATGTCTATAACTGTTATGGGGGGAAAAAATAGCCAGTTGCTAAATTTCCAATTCGAATCGTCGCAATTGCTTTTGTATCGCACTTGTCGGCCTTGTCGATGTTGGGGTGTGCGTCGGCATCGGCATCGGCGTCGCCGTTTTCGTTGGTCTGGACCATTTCGTCTGCTCAACAACATCACTTCCGCTCGAACCGGAAGTGGGTGAACAAAAGGGATTGGGTACGTGCGAATGCCTCTCCAACACTGCTGTAGTTGAGTTGTATGCACTGCGGCTATTTTCTTTTAACGAATTCTTTTTCTTGCTGTATTCGGCATACTGCTGTTGTTCTCGCTGTTGCTGCTGTGGCCACTTATCATCACCAACATCATCATCGTCATCCTCGCAATCATCTTCCCCGCTGTCGCTGTCATTGTCGGCGCTGTAATCGGCAGTTTCTTTTCGGTCAAAATTAGTTTTTGTGTTTGTTTTAGCTGCGGCTTGCAGCGAATCGTTTGCAGTTGTTGTTGTTTTACGTACAAACTCTGTAAAACTATTTAAATTGATGGCATTGCGCTCGGCTATGCACATTTGGCCATCTCGCAGCTTTGGGGCCGATGTTGCAATTCTTGTGGTTTTTGTAGTTGCAATGTGCGTCGCATTTGTTGCTGGTACTACAGTTTGCCTGCATGTCGCTACATCATTGCTTTTTCCCAGCTTCGCCATCCATCTGCTTGCTCCTGCTCTGTTGCTGTCGCTGTTTGTGTTATTGTTGTTGTTGCTACTACATTTAATTCCACTAAGATTATTTATATTAATATTATTATTACTTTGTTCATTAGCATTTTTATTATGAATATTTGTATTTGTATTTGTATTGCTAATATTAGAATTGTTTTTCTTGTTGATATTATTTGAATTATAATTATGATTATAAATATTTTTATTAGCACTAGAAATCTTTGGTTGCTCCACTGGTTTTGTTGTTGTTAAAGTTGTTATTATTCTTGAGGAAGAGGGTTTGTTTTCCTGGCATAAATTTAATGCTCGTATTTCTTCTCTATCGGTTGTTTTTGTTCTCATGGTTATTACCATTTCTGACTTGTGACTATTGTTAGTATTTGCTGTGCCAACTGCAACAGTCGCTGGCTGATCAGCCATCGTTCCCAATTGTTGTTCTTCGTATCTCGATTGTTGTTGGCATTGTTGCATTGACATGCAAAGAATTTCTTCATCTTCTTCTTGTTTCTGGAAACTGGAATTATCTTTGCTTTGACAAATTTGCGACTGGTTTCGCTGATTTTGACCATATGAACTGCCATCGAGCACCTGAACTTGCTCTTCGCCGCTTTCTGTGCTCGATTTTGGTGCTTTTATAGCTGCTTTTGGGTTTAGAGATATTGCTGAGTCCATTGTCACGCTGTTTGATGATGCTGGTGACGATTTCGACGCAGCTATTTCTGTAGGTGGCTCACTTTTGGCGTTCAAAGTACATTTTCTTGAGGTTGTTCGCAGTTTCTTGCCGAATGTGGAAGATTTTAAACCTGAGTTGGTTGTGAATACAAGAGTAGAATTAAATAAGTTATCGTTGTGTTGGAAATATATTATTTTACAAGAAATTTGTTCTAAAGTTAGATGAAGCGATGAAACCATAGCCCACAATGGGGAAAAATTAGCTTGTTTTTTAAGCAATGAAATGATAGTGTGAATAACAAGTGATAGATGGAACGGTATGATGTTTTTGTGAATTTTAATACACGATATGTAAAATAAAAAGGAGCGGGAAACCAAAGTAGCTAATCAAGTTGCACATGCAATTCATTAAATTCTTCACAAGAAGTGAGCCGCTAAATTACGTTTCAAAATAAGTATATAAAATGTGTTTCGTAATTATAGTACATCAGCTAAGCTGCCCTTGAATCCTCATAAAAGCCGTTATAAGACACATTCATATCCTCATTCTGTTGCAGTGATTTTCGCCTCATAACTGTAGTGCAAATACAACTTAAATAAGTGAAAACTAAAAACTTTGGGTATGAACGAGCAAATGGAACTTTGAAGGAGCGAATTAAATCACTTTCGAAACCATAAGTTTTCCAGGAAGCTTAAGTTCAGACTTGACAAAACTTGTCTTAGCCACTTAAGACTTGGAATTATTTATTATACTAAAATTAAACTGCATACACATAATTTTGAAATTTGGATGAAAATTTGCAGAATTTTTCAAAATTTTTGCAGATGTAGGAAACTTTGATGAATACCAGGGTGCCCATAGAAAGTTTGTTTTTAATTTAAAGACCCTACTCTTTAATTTCCTCGTGTTTTATGAGAAATACTTTTGCTTATTTTTATAGATTTTTTAAAAATCATTTAGAGGTAGGGATTTTTCATTTCAGGTCAGAAAATGCGGTTTTGTAGATTTATCAGTGTTTGAATTACTATTTTTTATTAAATTAGGGTGCTCATCGATTTTTTTTTTTTTTGGGAAATTCAAGACCGTACTGGCTAATTTCCTTCCTTTTTATGAGAAATATTATTGCTAAAAATAGCTTCAGACACACAAAAAAAAATTTAGATGACCACACTAATGTATACATATACTTTTTAGTTATAGTATGTACTACATTTGCATAAAAAAATAACCAAAAATATTTAACATAAAAACATTTTGGGCATTGTAGAAAAAAAACTGTGTGCTCATTTTTGGGAGTTACTGTATTATTGAGAGTTAAACTTAACATTTAACAATGAATTAATATTTTCCGCACTTAGAGAGATACGTTTTTCATTTCGTTTTTCATATTATGAAGAGCTGAAAACACTATTTCAGTTGAGTTTCCGGTGTAGCCAGCGCCACCTGTGCGAGGTCAGGGGTGATTAATTTAGCTTCGTATCGTTAAAGAACTGACTCAAAAAATTGAGTATACGGTAAACTATTTTAGATATTCAAAATGATTTTCATTATATCGACGGCTGAGTAGAAGATCGCCCTATCTCTGCAGCCAGTTCGAAAACGCCCTATCTCGGCCAAAGTTAATATGGTCACATAAAATGAATCTAAATAAATGCAACAAACTATCAAACATCATTTTATATCCTTACATTAAAAACTGGCGTTTACATTTTCTTTTTTTTTCTAACAAAACACCGATGATTTATTGGCGATGACAATAATTTATATGAATGGTTTCTAATAATATGTAACCTGATCTGAACAGTTAAAGGTGACCTTACGTCCGAAATCAAGATTTCGAGAAAAACGATCTCAAAGTTAACAAGCCGATATTGATGATCTTGCAAGTTGATATGGTTTCAAACTCATTACTCGGGGTTTTTGAGGAAGCTGATTGCGAATATGGCATCAGATTTGCAAAACTCAAAATGGCGGACAAAGTTTAAATATTGAACATATTTGTTTCAAATTCGTTACTTGAAGGTTATTGGGATCGCTGTTTATGAATCTGGCTTGAAATTGTTGAAAATTCAGCATCTACGGAATGGTGTTGAGCTAAAAAAATTGATGTTTTCAATATCAGTTTGTGGTATACTCCATTGTTGGTTAAATTGGATCCACCATTTCGATTTCTAAAAATCTGATGCCAGATTCGTCATCAGCGACCCCGGAAAACCCCCGAGTAATGAGTTACCGCCATTTTGAATTTAAAAATTGGATGTCATTTGCGTAATCAGCGACCCCAAAGACTCTCGAATAACAATTAATTTTTATGCACTTCTTTTCTACTAAAATTGTTGTACGTTTTTTTTTACCAGTTAAGCTGTTCTTTGAAGTGCATACGTAAAAAGATAATGAAGCAAGAGATGCGCGGTACATTCCATTGAAAAGAGTACATGTTTTGATATAAGCATCAACGAAAAAAATAAAATCGATTTTTTCGAATCTAATGTCCTTTTTAACTGTCTATGTCACTCAAGTCAAATTTATCAGATTTAAATTTCTTCAAACCCTGGTAGGGGGTGTACTAATCAGAATTTAGATTTTCATATTTTTAAAGACTATCCTAGTATATACGTTCAGCGCTCAAATGGCCAATTAAAGTTCACGCTTTCAATCAAAATTTATAAAAAACGCCACCCAGGAAATATTTGTGTACATTCATTTGTACGTTTTCCTTAAGATAATAGAGGTGTACAGTGAAGCAAAAAAATTATCACAGAACAGAAAAACACAGAGTTAGTGAAAGAAACACAGACATAGACAATGAAAGAGACAGAGATAGTGGAATGCTATTGTATGCCGTTACCTTCAAAACTCAGCCTACTTTGAAAATAATACAAATTACTTTGCTTATAACACGGCTCATATGTATAGTAATTTGCATTCAATTCATCATTATCACCATTGTCATTGTTATCGATATTAAGTTCATCATCACAAATAACTTTTCTATGCCCAGCAACATCATGATCTTGAATTTTGTAATCAATATTTTGTGATTCTCTATTAACCAATGTAATCGAAGTGAATGTTTTGGTCACAGACGTTGTAGATGGCGGCTCTACAAAGCAAGCTGATGCAGCTGTTGAATTTGCCGCGCCAATAGTAAGTGGAATTGTACATGTGGATGGCGCATTATGTGTTGACGTCACTACTACATCGGCTGCATTTTCATCGACACAATCATGCAACACAACATGCGCATGCGATATTTGCTATACGTTTGTGAAATTTTTTGTTGTTATTTTTCCATTATTCGCTTGATTTTAACATAATACAGACGTAAATAAAATAAAAATAATACATATGCAGCTACATACATGAGTTTTGCATTAGTAAATAATAAAATATTAGTTACAATTGCTTGCAGAAAAAAAAACAATCAAAAATACGAAATACGAAATAAATAGAAATTTGGAAAACATATATGTAAAAGTGTCCGAAATATGTACATATCGACACCTGATATATGTAAGTCGATATCTCGGCAGCCAGTTCGAAAACGCCCCATCTCAGAAAAATGATCAAGAACTTGATTGAAGAACGTGTTATTTCAGAATTTTATTAAAAACACCCCATCTCAAAATTCGGTTGAAAAATGCTTTCTGAGATAGGACGTTTTCGAGCTGGCTGCCGAGATGGGTCGATGTTCTACTCAGGTATAGATATGCAATTGTATGTACTATACTACAAAATTTACAGAATTTTAGGCAAAATACATATACGCAAGTATTTTATACATAAACTTTAATTATTTAAAACACCCACCTCGCTGTCTTCGCATGCAAGACCATCATCCTTGGTTGAGCATAGACCTTGCACGAATTTTGCATCTGTTGAGGGATCCTCTGAAGCCAAATGTGCCCGAAATTGCTTATTTCTGTTAGATAAAATTTGTAGAATTCAATGGATTTATGATAACTTTTAAATTGTAATAACAGTTTTAAAGTAACATACCTCAACTCCAGCTGTTGCATTTGCTGCAAATGCTTTAACTTTTGCGTTGTACTTCGCAACTTTTCTTCCAATGAAGCATTTTCCACGCATTTTATAGAAAACTTCTCGGAAAAAGATAAAATTTCTCGTCGCAGCTCTTCAAGCTCCTCTCTGAAAAAAAACGATAACAGAAATAAATACATACATATCCATCGGCGTAGCCAGAATGAAATTTAGGGGGGTGGGGGGAGGGGGGGCCGGCGCTGGCATTTCAGGGTACTATTATATATATATATATAAGGAAAATTTGAAAGTTAGGGGGAGGGCTCGAGCACCCCCCTGCCCCTACCTGGCTACGCCCATGTACATATCAGTATAACTTTTTTATATGTTAGACTGAAACACAATCGGGCAGTGCTAGCTATCCTAATTAAAAAGATTTTTATCCTTTTTCATGTAGAGGAATACTATACTGCAGGAACGAAATGCTATGGAAAGGCCCCAACCTAGTTGCACACACAGACGACAAAGCTGGGGCCGTGACTAAGAAGCCTCAGGATAAACGCTGATGAGTATAAGGTTACTACATGGAATCCACCGAAAGTAAGTGACATCGAACTAACTCTCAACAACTACGCAAATACCTTGCGGGTTTCATTAGGCGTATTCAATGATTGGTGCTAAACATAAATAGTTAAGCCAGTATTACCGGGCGGGGATTTGGTGTAAAGGACGGCATAGAGGGTGAAATACTGATTAGCTTGGAATAAACTCTCAATATTAGCCAGGTGAATGAATCTTCGGGAAGAAAATATGTCAGCGCTACAGACTACATGGCGACAAATATAGTTCCAGACCATAATCGAAGAAAGTGGATGGTGTAATGCATGAAATTTGGCTTTAGAGTCTTTAATATCTATTCTGATGGATCAAATTTTACCGGTGGAGAGGGAGGAAGAGTCTTTTGTCAAGAAATGAGCATTCAAACTGTCCTAATACTGCAAAATATTCTGAGCAGAGGTTTCCGCTGAAGTTGCCTAAACAGCAACGGAAAGCAGTTGTTTGTAGGTTCCTTCTAATACGTACGTCCAAACCAATAACCAGACGATTGTTAAGGTGTTCAGTCTTTAGTTCGCATCTACAGAAATCCATAGCAATTAAATGAGGACGGAACAGTTTAACTGCCTAAAAATTCTGTTTCTCGTAATTTGCTGAAAAAGCTAGGGTGGGCCACACGGAATGTAGTAAAATATTAAAACAACCAATGAATGTTTACTCCGCTGGATGCGGTAATATAGAGGAGACATCATAATCACTTACAGGCAATGCAGTCTGACCGATTAAATCTACTATAAATCTCCGGTTTCCGACTACGATTGACACAAAAACTCCACGACTAAGGGCATTTTGCAAAGCCTGCTTCCGCCTTATGGTTCAACTATCCACCGACGTACTTGCCGTCCGTATCAACATATGAAATTGCTATTTATTTATTTAGTCTACAGAAAAATGTTTTCTTACAGACAATTGAGATAAAAATATTCCGATATTTAAGTATGTATGATACATTACAGAGTGAACTAATTATACATATTAACTTGTGAAGATAATAATGATATACAATTGCAATTCGGGTAGCTGGCGAGGCCTAGTCTCCAGTCTACTTTTGTGTGCGGCGGGCGNCCGATATTTAAGTATGTATGATACATTACAGAGTGAACTAATTATACATATTAACTTGTGAAGATAATAATGATATACAATTGCAATTCGGGTAGCTGGCGAGGCCTAGTCTCCAGTCTACTTTTGTGTGCGGCGGGCGAATAGTCCTAGTTTCCGCTCCGCGCTGTTTACAGGCCGTTGATCATGGTCGGAAAGGCCGAGCTTCCGATCCATGTTCCCGTAGTCATTACTTTGTATGTGAGGCAGGCGGAAAGTCCTAGTTTCCGCTCAGCGCTATAGACGAACTGTTGGGCGTGGTCGGAAAGGCCGAGTTTCCGATCCCTGCTCGTATTGTCCCACGCGGTCGCGAAAATATAAAAGCTTCAGGCGATCCTTGTAGGGTGGGAGATTTTTAGAGGAGTCCCAACATAAATTTTTGAGGGCAAATAACAGGAACTGTTTCTGCACTGATTCGAGCCTGTCACTATGAATTTGATAACTAGGATTCCATACTATAGATGCATACTCCAAAATCGGTCTAACTAGAGAGGTAAAGAGAACTTAAGTGACATAAGGATCGTTGAACTCCTTGGCCCAGCGCTTAAGAAAAGCCAACAATCCTCTAGCCCTAATCACGCAGGAGTATATGTGAGACTTGAATTCTAGTTTCGGATCCATTGTTACACCTAGGTCAATGAAATTGGTAACTTGCTCAACATTGTGGTCAGATATCATATACGAATTTGGGTAGAACGATTTTCTAGAGAAGGTCATGAATTTACACTTTTTCAACTTGAGTGACATGGAATTTGGTTCACACCACTCGAAAATGCAGGTTAGGTCAGCTTGCAAATGCTCCCTATCTTCTGCAGTACTAATGTACTTAAAGAGCTTAACATCATCAGCGTACATTAAGCATTTCGAGTAATTCAACACCTTAGGAAGGTCATTTATAAATAAAATAAACAAGACGGGACCAAGATGGCTGCCCTGAGGTACGCCGGACGTGACATGTATTGGCCGGGAGGTACAATTTTTAAAAATTTCTCTTTGTTTCCTATCCCCTAAGTAAGAAGAAAGCCAGCTGAGAAGAATTGGAGAAAAAGAGAGAATCTCTCTACCGGCAACGAAAATGTCAACGTCATAAGACTTTCAGCTTAACAGGCTCTCTTAGTTTCACCTCATGGCGAGACTTTTGAGTCCCCGGATGTGGAAGCCGTCTTTAAAAATGTTAATTTGGTATCTATCAACTCTTCATTAGTGGCTATTTGGGAGTCGCTGAAGTAAGAGAAGCGGCTACACTTTTACCTTCTCTGTTATAAAGGGTCGCGCCAAACAAATTTCTGCTTCGTACTACATCGAAAGGTATTAAAATTGAGGCATACATAGATGACCTAGTCATCTTTGTTTTACTGCTACTAAACTGTAGCCCATCTGACTGCCAGATTGGGAGCCACGCATAACGATTTTTGTAGAAGCTAAGCGAGATATACAATCCATCCCGGACTCTCCAAGAGAGTGCCCCACACTTGTTTAAAGACATGCAGGGATAGGACATGGCACAGACGCTCCAGCCTTGAAAGTTTTCAGCTCGGAACCCGCTGGTGGCAGCAGAGAAAGAGGAAGGCCTCCTCTGCGATGGAAAGGCCAAATGGAAAAAGCCTTGGCTTCACATGCCATTTCTAATTGGCGTAAGTTGGCACAGAAGAAAAACAACCGACATGCTTTATTGAAAAAGAAAACTGCGACCTGTTAAAGATAGAAATCGCATGTAGGAAATACATGGAATCCGGAGCCCAGAAAAATGTGGACTTCTGAAAAGTGTGATCTCAAGCTCAACTTAGATTCGCTAAATGCCTTGGGAGCCTATTAGTGCCTATTATTTATAAGTCTAGTTAAGATAGGAAGTTAATTTTATAGCTGATTAATTTAATAAATTTCTCCTCCGATTTGTTTACTTACTCATTTGCTTTGGCAGTATAGGCGGAATGTTCGCCCTTTTGAAATTGCTTCAAGAACTCCTGCTTGAAGCGCGCCACCTCGCGTTGTACTTCGCTTTGATGTGCTTTGCGCATAGCATCCAAGGCAGCTAAGGTGGCCTGTGATGGAAAATAAGAAATTTACTACTGTTGTACTTACTCTATAAATTTGGTTTTGTTCTAAAAAAAAAGAAATAAAAAATATAGCTGCGACTCACTTGTGTCTCTTCAGCTAAGGCAGTCTCCTTCTCCAATAGCAAACCCTCCATTTCTTGCCGATGTTTCTCCTCCAAATCGGCAACAATGCGCCTATGTGAAGATTCCATAGCCGAGAGTCCTTTTTCGCATAGCGTCTAGTTGTAGTAATTACATTAGTATTATTGAAAAGCTTTTAAACATTTTAGATGTAAACCTACCCGAAGCTGCTCAATTTCCGCTTGATAGCGTTGCCGGAAGCTCTCATCATCGGTAGTTACGTTGCTAAAGTCGGGTGAATGCGCCATTAACTGATCACGGTATGTTTCTTGCAGGCACTCCAGCTGTTTACTATGCTCCAGTTCTAACATTTCCAGCCGCCGCTCGAAACGCCTGCTGCGTTCTTTCTCTTTGTTCAGTTCGGACTGTAGATAATCGCGCTCCTGTAGCAGCACGGCATATTCCTCGTCCTGACGAGCACATTTTTCCACCAACGCATTGCTTTCCTCTTTGTGAGCGCGTACTTGCTCCGCTTGTTCTTCGAATCGTCGCAACAATGACAATTGATCGCCCTGCTTGCCACGTAACTCTTGCTCTTTGGTGTGCAATTTCTCATTTACTCTTGCCAGTTCACTGGCTCGCATCTCCAACAATTCATTACAGCGCTGAAGTTCTGCGCTGATGGCATCCTTCTCAGCCTCGAGCTTCTTGAAAGCGTTACATTGATTTTCAAGCTGTTGAACGTAAGTGGTTTTATCTTTGGCATGCGCCTGCTGCAATTGTATCATCTCACTTTCGTGCTGTTGTTGAAGGCGCAACATTTTTTCATGCACCTGTCGGCAATGCTGGCAAGGCGTGTTGAGGGCGCGGTGTATCTCCTGGCAGAGTTGGTCGGCACGCTGCCGTAAATCACCGCATTTGTGGCAAACATCCTGTAAGCTTTCAATGGAGATGGTCGAGCGTGGCATGGATGTCGTGGAAGCGGATGCTGAAGCCTCGCATTGCAAAGCGATTAGCGAGTCCTCCAACTGACTGAGAAACGTTGAGATCTCAGACAGAACTTGGCGTTCGTTAAAGAAATCGATAGTATGCTGTTTGTAGATGAATTCGAAGTCGGCATCGGCTAGTATGTCGGCTGGATTATTGATTTGCAAGTCACTTGAAAGCTCTTCAAAGAGGCTCTCGTATCGTTGTAGGGCAGTAATGCCGATTTGGTTTGGTTGCTTAGCAGACTCTCTCTGAACAAGATTGGTATTCTCCTTAGCAAGCTGCTGTTCGACGTATTCACCGCGCAGGACTGCAATGCGTGCGTCTACGAGGGCTTTGTGAGCAATTATGTCTGCGAAATCGGGTAACAACTGACGACCTTCAGAAATCTTACGCTCTTGTTCCAACTGAAGCCGCCACTGACCGCGTTTCATTTTCTGTATGGCCTCTTTGTAGCACTGTGTTAGCTGCGCAACCGCCAACTCCATCTCTTTGCGCAGCGCATCGTGCACAGCATCGGCGAATTTCTCGAATGATAGCCGCTCTTCCGCTGTGAGCGTAAAACCAAAAGAAGGTGTAAGCGATTGCTCAAAGCGCTCTGCATTACGTAGCATAATGTGCGCAATCTCAGACTGCACGAGCTCGGCGTTGACTGTTTCTTGCGCCTGCCGCCAGGCTTCCTGAACAGCGCCCTGCACTAAATCATTCGAAGAAATATAGCTCAGTGTCTCTGCGGCCAATCCGCTGGCTAGATTTTCCATTACATTATTTTTGTAACGCTTAGCGATCAAATTGATTTCATTCTGTTGCCTGAGCAGATCATCCATAATATTCTGATCGATAGGGTCGAACGACTCTTTGCTACTTGTAGTCGTTTTACGGTAATTGGATAGCATCAATCTACGCGCTAATACACCCGCCAGTATGTCGATGGTGCCACTCGATTTGAGCGCACACTTACCGCTCAGCTTCGCTTTAAGCATGGTTACTAGATGCGATGTCTCCGCTACTTCCGCTCGCGTTTGCCGCTCACCAAAGAGCTCCGGGTTTTCGGCGCGCATAACCGAGTCGCGTAGTTTTCCAAAGCACACACTTTCAAATGCAACACGCTCAGCTAATAATTCCATATTCTTGCGTTCGGTCAGCTCGTTTCGCTCGCGCAGAACACGACGCTGCTTAAGTAGTTCTGCGAGTTTAGTGCGCAGCTGTGACTCGAGTTGGGTAAGCGCTATCTTCACTGGATTTGAATCAGGCAGCAGCATGACATTAGGCACCGTGTTTTTATCGCCGCTTCCGCTTATAACGCAGGTTTCGCAGGACTCACGTATTAGCTTGACGACCTCGCTAAGGCAACGCTCCACGAAGCGATATGAATCCTTGCGATCGGTGATGGGTGAGACAGAACGACGACTGTGTGAAGAGCGCAGGTTTTGTAGCTGGTGAAGACTTTGTTCAACGCGATCTCGACTTGTAACTAAAACGCTTTCGAGACAACGCAGACGGTCTAATAAATGCTCAGAGACCTTGGAGGAGTTTCGCGTTGCACTGTCGATGGTCGGCGTGCTGCAAGAGGGCGTAGATGAGGAGCTAATGGAACCCGCCACTGAATTATCCTCCAAACGTTTTTCCAAATCATTCAAACGTAACATAAACTGCAGCGGGTCGCTATTGCTGGCATTGCTCTCGAGTGAACGCCTCCTTGAAGATTTCTTTGAAACGGAACGACTCGTTTCTGAGCTTGCATTAGTGGATTTCTCCATTTCATCGATTTTGGCTTCTATTTCGCAGACCTTCAACTCCAGTTCTTTAGGTATGCTCAACTGCTCCCTGCCCTTCAACGAAAGCGATCTACTGCGCTCCGACTTAGCCATCTTTTGCTTTAGCGTGCGCACCTGTCTCTCTGAGCTGCTATACTTCAGCGTTAAATCTTGTATGCGCGCAGCCATCATTTGCACCTGTGCACGATCTTCAAGCTCTTTGCGCTCGAGATCTTGCTTGAGTGACGTATATGAAATTTCAAGCGAATCAAATTGATTTTGTGATTGCTTCAACTCACGCTTCATTGCCCTTATCTCGTTAACGGCTTTCTCAAACCGCGTACGCAACTCATTATACTCATCTGCGAGCATATCGCGCTCCAATACAAATGGGTCAATGTCACCAATTTGTGTAAGGTCGCTCAGCGAATCCATGCGCTTAAGCTTAGCACGGTTTAACTGGCTGAAGCTGTTCAAGCTGCTGCCTTCCAGCTCGTGTACGCGCTTGTACAGTGCTTCGTTTTCATCGATACCCCTTGCCAGCCGATCTTCCAGGCCCTTGATCTTCTTTTGGCTCTCTTCTAACTCCTCCGTCAACCGATTTACAATTTCCTCCGCATTGCGTTTGGTTTCCTCCAACTGCGATGTTAGATTATCGCGTACAGCTTCCATCTCTTGCAAGCGCGCATTTAACTGCTGCTCGGTACGCTCTAATGTAGTAAGCAACTCAGACATGCGCGTTTCGCGCTCTTTGGCTTCGTCGCGCAACATATTACGCTCCTTCTCCGCCACACTGAGACGGAATTGCAACTCTTTGTCGATGTTAAGTTCCTCTTGAACTGGATGCATTGCAGGTGGCGGTGAAAGCTCATCTGAACCAACGCTATCCACGGTGCTACGACGCGACGTTGGTGGTGAAGAATGGCTGCGCTTGTGTGATCTTGTGCTCGTTGTGGTTAGAGAGCGCGCATATAAGCGCTCGCGATTTCGTAGTAACGAAGTTGTGATGGGCGGGGAAGGTGAGAGTGGCGAGCCCCAATCAACGCTGTCGCGGCGACCGCCTTCAGAGGCAGTGCGATACTCTTCGTCCGAAGAGAAATGTGCAGACTTTGGAGTAGAGGGCGTGGTGGTCGCATTAACGACTTTGGCAGAGGGAGTGCTGGCAGGTTGTAGCAGTACCTGTGGTGTGGAGGGTGGACTAGTTTCGGACAGGTGCTGATGGTGGGCGGCATGGTGCTTGGGCGTTGCTGTTGGCTTTTTCTGTAATTCGTTATTGCGTTGCGCGTTAATAAAGTCCTTCTCAATTTCACTCTTCATATTTGTATTGCCGGCGTCGTCTTTGATAACCAACTCCACTGTTGGCAGCACATCGGCGTCTGTGAGTGGCGCGCTATTGTTTCCCGCACTATTGGTCGGTAGCAAGGCAGACAAACCAGCGATATTTCGTAAAATGGCGATCCAACTATTGCGTGAGCTGGGCGAAAGACTTGCCAAGATGAGGCGCCGTTGATCCCAAGACGACAGCTGAAAGGCATAGCTCTTGCTGGCGCTCACTTCCGCCACATTCGTCAAACTATTCACGTCCAACACGCCATCCAACACGCCACGCTCCTCCGACACCGGGTCACGATAGTAGAAAAGCGCCGCACCGCTCAGCGAGAACCAATGCTTCGTCCAGTCACCCGTGCGGTTATCTTGCTTCATTAACCAACCCTTTTTAGCGTTGAGTGACTCCTCAGCAGGCAGATTGACACGTAACTCCGCCGTCTTGGCCAAGTAGTTGGTGCAGAGATCGTCAAGATTACAGCCGCCATCCGGATCGCCTCTTTCGTGTGCCTGCTGTTGCCTGTGATGTAGCTGTTGCTGTTGATGGTGGTGCTTAGGTTGTTGCAAGTGTTGTTGGCGATGTTGATTGCTTTCGTGTTTCTGTTGTAGATTTTTCAATTGCAATTGCAATCGTGGACTAGATTTGCACTTATTACTGCCCAGACCAGCAACGCCACCACCAACCCCTTTTCCAATTTCATTTATACTATTGCTGTTCTTATTGCTGCTATCATTTGTCGTAGTTACAATGTTGTTATTGGGGTTATTATTGGTGTTGTTATTACTGTTGCTGTTGCTGTTGCTGCTGCTGTTGGACGTCGATAACACTGGCGGTATCTTCTTGACTATGGCCGAAACAATGGCAGGCGTGGAATTTGCTGCCAATGGCAATGACTTTGGTCTCAAACTAGCAATACTGTTCTGTTTTTGTTGCTGTTGCTGTTGTTGTTTTTGTTGTTGCTGCTGATGATGCTGTAATTGTTGTTTGTTCGTTGGTCGATGGTAATCGGTTTCATCATGCGAAATTTTCTCTTGCGCCGTCGCCGCCGTATGATGCAGATGACTATTGAGTACATTATTGACAGTTGTGTTGGACCAGCGATTTTTCTGGTGACTTAGATTTGTTATAGTATTGGCGATGTCTTTGAATGTCTTCTCATCGCGACGGATATCCTCGATGAGTAGACATGATGATGAGACTAAAAGTAAAGAAATAGAAAAGATAATATAAGAAAATTTCATAAGTGGTTGGTAAGTATGAGAATTATTGCAAATATAAATCAAAGCATCGTTCTGGAAGCGAAGCTATTAAAGGCATTGCGACCGAAATTATGACGCTAAGGTTAAAGCAATCAAAAGAAGGACCTTAGAATGTATGTATGTACATATGTACGTATCGTTACATTCATATAACGCTTCAGGCTTAATTTCTTTTTCAATAAGAATGAAATCGTGCAAAGAATGCAGCTAATGATATGAAATCTATTATTGTTGTAATAGAGAAATGATATAGTGGCGAGGATTAAATCGCTATAAATTTATTGCTTGTACTCGCACATTCCATACATATATATATTAAGATATCTAGATTTTATAAATACCATACTAAAGTCTGTTTCCAATATCGCCTATGCCAATTTCAAGTTGTATATCGTTAGCTTAGAGTGAAGAGTTGCTTAGTCCACTTATTATGAAACACTATAAATATCCTATATGATCTCCAAAACCTGGTGACTAAATGGGCGGCCTCACCCTCAATCCTAGTAGCACAGAATTGGTCTTATTCACTAAGTACTAAAAGATCCCCAACAAAATTATTCTCTCGATTGGTTGTGATAGGCTGGAGCTTTCCGACAGGTTTGATCTTAGATAGGAAGCTGACATGCAAGTCTAACATTGAGCAAATAGTGAGGTCTTATTCACTAAGAACTAAAATATCCCCAAAAAAATTCTTTCCTCGATTGGGGGTGATAGGCTGGAGCTTTCTGACAGGTTTGATCTTAGACAGGAAGACGCCACGCAAGTCTATCATTAAGGAAATAGTGAGGTAGGCATCGGGCCTTATATTGCTGTAATGGAGCTATGGGTAGGAAATAAGAGCATAATTGTAGTAGGGTCAGCGCTTAGCGTTGCTGAGTTTGCACATCGATGATTTGGGCTGGATTCCTGTTGAAGTCTAGAAAATAAGCCTGATGAGATGAAGTGATTTCCAAAATAGCAGCTATAATTTCTACACTTAGACATTGTAGCTTTTCCCACTTCCGTGGTATAAAACTCAATAACCTTGCTGGAACTATAAATGTTTTATCGAGCTCTTGTATAGTGGAAAGAGTTTTACTAGTTAGGCAGCTATGTAGAACGTGTAGCTCATCGTCGGGTTACTCCATGTGATTATAACGCCTGTTGTCATTACAGGCAAACCTGCTGCAGCACGGCAGTTTCTCTGCGTTCCGGAAATGACTGCAACTAGCTCTTTCTCTAGACACATTCTCTCAGAGGATTATTGGGTATGCTAATGTCGCTGGAAGGAAGGATGCAGTGAACTTTTTTACCGATGAGCCGAAGAGTGATGGAAGGTTTGCCGATAGGGTATTCTGCCACCAGCATTATTAACGAAGCAGTAGACACACTTTTCGAAACCAGTAGGGGAGGTAAGCACTATTTCGGCAGCCACGCAGCAGTCAGGACTCTAAGTTCACTTACGCTGCGCTTAAAACTGGTCAATGCGTGTCTGACCTCCTTCTCCATGGCTGACAAGTTAGCGAAATAGTGGACATTCACGAACGCTTAGACAGATGGATTTAGCAAAGTCCGGGGGCGATGGAATCGTTTGCTTACTGCCACAGTGGCCCAGAATATAATCAAGTGAAATCCACTCAACTTTTTTTAACTATGCAGTCAAGCTTTTGCGAAGATATGATTGAAGTACACATACTTAGCTATGTTTTCTGGTACTTTATAACCAACCCTGAGGAACACTCAGCGATTGATATGCACTGTCTCTACAGTCTCCGGAGTTTTGATACAGACTTTGTGAATTTCGACAACTTGTACTATATCCTTGATTTAGCCCCCACCGACATTTTGTCCTGATTACGTACAGGAAGAAACGGCTCTATATTAAAAGTTTTTTCACTATATGTATACGAGAAGGATTTGGCGGCTTTCGAGAGAACTATGTTACGCTAGATCTATGACCCAGTTCGCGTGGGCATCGAGTATCGAAGAAGATTGAATGACGAACTGTACGAGCTTTTTAACGACGTGGACCGTGGTAATCGCATAAAAATATAAAAATTGCGTTAGCTTGGACATGTTATACGCACAGGTAACGGGTCTAGCGTCGCAGAAGTTCGGTAGCTTTGCACGCATGACTTGTACGTGAAAGCCTAATGGCTCCGTGAGGCACCACTGATTTAGGATCATGAGAAATCGCTTTACTTGGAAGGGATGAAAAAATTGGCAATAACTCCGACAGAATATATCGAGTTAAAAGGAGCTATGGTGAGAAAGAAAACACTTTTTTGATAAAAAAAAAACTCTATTCTATCGTTATAGCCAACTACATAAAATCCAGAAAACTTTTATTTAATGGTTCATTATCGCTATTGTTTCATGTGATTAAATTGTAGTAATTAGAATATTAAGTAAGGGTTTGCCGATTTTTTTAATGTACATAACTTTTGAGTTCCGATACGATGCTTTCTACTTTTTGGATGGCGTTTGTAAGCTATCTTAATATCTTGAGCATGATACAACATTCCTAAAAAGTGGACAGTAAACAAAAAGTTAGAGAGAATAAGCCAATTCAGTTGTATCTACAGGGCGTCGAAAAAATTTTACATTCCTGAGATACTTCCGAAGTAAGCGTTCAAAATGTATGGGACCAATTTGTCTTTTTTTTTGCTCCATTCCACGTTATGCAGTTTAATGTAGGTATACACATAGAAATCTGTGTATGTAAAAATTACCATTTTCATGATTTATGGATCGGAAAACGTATTTATGTATATGTATGTAAGTAGATCTAGCCGCCAAAGTGAATCATTAATTGAAAACTGCATTAAAGTGCCTTACTATGTGCGAAAAGATGAATTTTTGCTTAATTTTAATTTAAATTAGTTTAATGATTTCAAACGAATTACGCAAGTAATTAAAAATAAAGGCAAATCACTTCAAAAATTATTTTAAGATATTATGTAATTATAAAGCTATTATGCGTATGTATGTATGAATTAAGTTAGCAAAGTACGTACATATTTATTTGGAAGGCGAGATATAGATAAAAATAACGACACTTATTCTTGTTAGTTGCACTTGTTTTTAACATTTAAATTTATCCTTTAAACAGAAAGCGGGTCTGGAGCTTTGATATACATACATATATAAGTAGAAAAAAACATTGAAATTTTAATTAGTATACATATATTCAGTGCCAAACGCTAAAAAATATTTGAAATTAATTTTATTGTGCTCAAATGAATATGAGTGCCCAGATACATATGAGGAGGAGGGGGGAATTAGTATGGCTGGGTTCCAAGTTGCATTAATGCAAAGCATCAGCCTCTTTTATTTCTAAACTATAAATAATGGAAATGTCCAATTTGCGCAACTAAGTTCCAGTTCGGCATTTGAACGTGGTTGCGCGTATTGGACTTTTCCTTCAGCTATATTTCAGAAATAAAAGAGGCTGATGCTTTGCATTAATGCAACTTGGAACTCAGTCTATATGCTGTATGCACACAAATTTATTCTACTTCAATATGATTTTTTTACTACAATGTTAAGCAATAAAACCTATGGAACTTTTACTTAAAGATGACTAACAATTAAACGACACTCATTGATAGATCCTTTAATTTTTATTATTTATTTGTTTGTACTTACTTATTGACATAGCGATGGTCCTCTGCAATAACGACACAACTTAAAATTTAATTTTTTTTAGTTATAAAGCGGATTAGGTTAACAGATAACCATATTTTTCTGTGGTAAATCGACAAATGCTTAGTTGTTACCAACTCGTCAGGGGCGTTCCTTAATAGCGAACAGTAGCGTTATTTTCACATTTATCGTGAATATTGGCATAAGTAAAAAACTTACGATAGGTTAGTGATGCGTTTATGTGAAATAACGACATTTTTCGTATTGTACCGCTGTTCATTATATAGTTTCAGTAAGAGAATTCGATTTTTTTAATGCGAAATAACGACATTTTCCGTTTTGTGCCGTTGTTCAGTAGTACCAGTGTAGTTATTTTCTTAGGTGTTGTTACTTATTTCGTATTTTTCAGTAGAAACCTTACTAAACCTTTAGAAAAAAGTCATAATTTGAAAGCTTATAAATTTTCTTTAGAGAGTGACTGCAAATAATCCGGAATAATTACGTCCGAAGGCATATTGTTATTATTATTGCTAAATTACGAAGCACAAAATCTTTAATTAGCTTTACTGAAAAATATGAAATTTTGAGTTGTGTCGTTATTGTAGAGGACCATCGATATGTATGTATGTATAAAAGGAAAGAAAATATTTTTGAAAGATGAAAATCTCATTGACTGCATCTTGTCCAAGCACACTGGGCGACGTATACAGTTTGTGCCCTGTTTTCCTTATCAAACTCATCTATTTTCTCTACAATGTTGCATTGTCTATCAATAAGTAAGTCACGTATGTGTATATCTTTATTTGGATATGAGAAGGAAAATGTAGGTTTTCTGAAACTATACTTACATCGCATAGCGATGCAAGCTGGTACATCTCGCGTGAAAACTTTGGACCGGAAAATTGTTTCTAACCATTTTAATTTGACAGGATACAAAATATCACCTGCGTTTGCCCTAGAGTGCTGATGATATGATAGGGCTGCCATAATCCTGAACCCATCGAGCAGGGCTCTTATCATCCAAATCAAAAACAATGATACAAGTGAATATGCTGCAAATGTATTCCCTATAAGTGCAGTTTCTTTGCCTTTGTAGTTTTTAGGCACAATCCGTAGAGCTGAATGATTGATGATGATGAAACGCTCAAGTTCTGATTTTTTTGTTTTTAATCATTTCTCCTGATGGGGACGTAACTTGGAAAAATGTTTGGCGCCTTTAACGTGATCTTGAATGCTTGCCTTACCACCATTAACAAATTTCCACATACCCTACAATGCGCTTCATGATTATTTTTGCCACTGAGCGAGTGTACAATGGTTTTTCAAACCAGTTATTTTAATTAATCCGATTGTAAGAAATGTGGTTCAAGTTGAACATTTGAAAACACATTTGTATGTCTGGCTGCACCTAAACGTGCAGTACATGCTTACTGTTATTTGTGGGCTTACAGCAGGTTCGGGTTCGAACACCATCAGAGGCAACGTGTAATACTTTTTTTTCTTATTTACGAAAATGTATCTATCAAGTGCAGAACACGGTCAAACAACGAAGAAAATATTTTCAAGTTCAACATTTGATGAAACATTTGCAGAACGGCTGTGGCTGAGTGCGCAGAGATTCTTGCTGTTATATGTTAAATTTCAGAAGATGGGGATTCAAATCCCTTTAAAGGCCACGTGTTAAAATAAAAATAAAAATTTTTGTTTTGTATCTCCGAATTATGAAAAAGGATCTGTGAAATGCAGAACATAAGCGTATTCAAATGAAAAAAACGGCAACCAAAAATTTGTTTAATGTGAACAAAAGTATGGTTAACATTACCAAATCATTGTTGAATACATATATTAACCAAGGCATTGTTAATAATGTCGGCCGCTGTGGTGTAGTGGTAAGCAGTGCGCGCTTCCACTCCGCAATGCCTGGGTTCAGCCCCTGGTAAAAGCAACATCGAAAAAAAAATAATAGAAAAAAGGTTTTTTCTTAACAGCGGTCGTCCCTCGGCAGGCAATGGCAAACCCCCGAGTGTATTTCTGCCATGAAAAACAGCTTCTCATAAAAACACAATCGCCGTTCGGAGTCCGCGTTAAACTGTAGGTCCCTCATCTTTGTGTGACAACATCAAGGCGCACGCCACAAATCGGAGGAGAAGCTCGGCCAAACACTAACATATGTGTAAGCGCCAATCTATTATTATTATTATTATTAATATTAACCAAAAATCAAATTGATCTCTTTTTAAGTTTGAATTTGGTAATAATAACCAATTTTCGGTTGATTTTTTTTCTCAGTTTGGCATTACAAATAGAATTCTATAAGCATTTTAAGTTTCAATAAAACAAATTTGATATGAACCTTAAATAAATTCCTTAAAGAAGTATGATTTTTATGAATTAAAAAACAGCTTTAAAAGAACTTCCTCAAAAGGCCTTTTAAAGTACGTCCTACAAAAGCCCTTCTGATAGCTCTTCTTTGAGTAGCGAAATCAGAAGCCCTTCAATTTGTGCCACTCCATACAAAAAAGAAGCAGAAATGAATGACTTGGAAGATATTTTAACTCCTGAAATTATCTACTGGGTAGTATGTATGTATGACACCTCAGTCGTGTACCTGTTCCGGAACTTGCACTTTTTTGGCATTTGCCTGAAGAAACAAAATTAGATTTTAGCCAAATAAACTAAACAGAAAGAAGGTAAACTCACCAGATATTGTTCAACATGTTAGAAAAAACGTTTCGTTATGGATTTTCGATTACTAATGACAGAAAGCTTAACCTTTTTTTTAAACCGAAAATCTGCTTTAAAATTAGATGGGTGTCAGAATTGACTTTCATTAAAAACCAGGACAATTTAAGTGTGGACCAGGACAATCTGTTTAAATCAGGATAAATCCCGGAAAACCAGGACGTCTGGCAGCCCTATGCTATGAGCATTTTGCCGCTCATGGCAAACAAATTTCTCTTTAATGATCTCTGAATATGAACCCCGGTTAGGCCAATGTGTCTCTTTCTAACACTGACTCAAACAGCGCGGTCACAATGGATAACTAAATGTGTATATGCAAGGCCATAATAAATGTTAGTTTGTCTCCGAGAATACATTTTATTCTCTTATTTTAACCAAATTTCAAATTTATTCACGCCTCACGGAAAGGCGCGACAGCTCTGGGGTAAACAGCATTCAGACTAAACTGGTGCTCGTCTCCTAACGCATCTCCTCTAAAAGCCTAGGTAAGACGAAGCAAATGCACACACATCGCCGTTTAATCCTCCTCTGCTAATCAAAGTTAAATATTTAAACAATCAGAAGAAACTATTGTGTAAAGAAGTATAAGTTCGGGCCAAACCGAATTTTATATACCCGGCGCAGGTATTAACTATTGTCGTTCCAACTTTCTTTAAACTACCTAGAAGTCTATACCAGTCTTATTTATTGTTAAGAGATTGTTGTAAGTATTAACGTGGAGTAAATTAACGTCCTCCGTTATTGAAATATCGGACTTTTCGTATTTCCGAAAATTTCCGTTATACGGGAAACTGGTGAAATTTTAGTCCGATTTGAATAACTTTCAACGAATACCTTTCTCGTACCAAGGCTTTCAAATACACCAAGTTTGATAGAAATTGATAAATCGGTTACCGAGATGCACACTTGTAGTCATAAGTGGGCTGTGCCACGCCCAAAATCCGAAAATTTATAATAATATAATTTTGTGCTCAGTGGTCATTGCAATAATCGATTTTGAGTCCATTAGCTTCAGTAGATACTGATTTATCGCAGTTTTCGTGTTTCTATAAAGTACCGTTATATGGTAGGTAGGCGTGGCTATTGCCCGGTTTCAATGCTTTTCAACACATTTGTTAGCTGGATCCTAAGCAAGGCTCGTATCGAGTTTGGGAAGGATTTCATCATAAGTGGGCGGGGTCACGCCCCAAAAATTTCATAATAATATTAGTTTGTATCAAAATTCTGCTTCACATACTAATTTTCAACAATTTGGATCAAATATTTGCTGAAATATCATAGTTTTTGAATTTTTCGAAAATACCGTTATATGAGAAGGGGGCGTGGTTACAGTCCTATTTCGCCCATTTTCAATAGCAACGGACAGACGAACGGACGGACAGACAGACATGGCTTAATCGACTTCCCTTTTCATTCTGATCATTTATGTATACATTTGTCTATATCTATCTCGATTCGTTTTGGCTGTTACAAACAACCGTTATGCGAACAAAGTTATAATATCCTGTGTATGTCGGGTATAAACATACAGTTTCATCTGCTTAATAAAAGCATGTCTGCTTAATAAAAGCACGTCTTATTTTTCCAGGAAACTGGTCGGTGTTTCATTACCAAGTACTTCCAGATACCCATATTTAGTAAAACAAGTTCGTTATGCTTACCAAAGTAATTGAGTCCTTGCTTATAAGGAGTTAGGGTATTGTCCAAGCCTTTAATGCAGCTTAGTACTACACAGTCCTTTGCCTTAAGAATCGTGACGTCCCACAGTGTTTCCCTTCCATATAAAATGTGTAATAGAATTTTTAGTGAAATGGAGGACGCTAAATTCAAAAAGGCAATTGGTTTTGGATAACTTTCATACTTTTACTGTAAATGCAGTTTGAATTGAAAACTGTCCGTTTCAAGGTAGACAGTTGAAGCCGTTGTTCGGAGATTGTGTGGGAACTAGCGTTGTGGAAAAGGAACGCATCTTGAACCATTTTTGGGCTAGAGATAGATATCTCCTGCAGGGATACTTTGTATGGAAGAAAATGCACAACACCGTCAGCCAAAAAATCAACGCGATTTTGTAGCGTCTTGAAATTTGCACTTTAACTTACTAAAATTTAATGAGCTACAAAAGTGAATACTGAAAATGTTTCTAAAAATTCTGAATAAAAAGTTTTAAAGTTTTGGGTGCAATGGTTAAAGTTTGTTGAGTTTTCATAATTTTTGTACGAAGCTTGAAATATGGATTTATGTGGCTGGCCTGTATGCACTGATTAAAATTCTTAAAAAAATTTGTTGAATTTAGTGGCTACCTGGTGGCATATAATTTATTTTATAGGGAAATTTCAGTTTAATTCTTTTTAGTGAATAAATAGCCTTCTCTTCCAGTAAAGAACAGAAATATGTTAACCTTAGGATTTGTAAACAGCGGAAGCGGAGTCGAGCCAAACGCAGGCTTCTCGATGGTTACATGTGTATATCTTGGTAACCGCTGCACCAATTTCTTCTAAACTGGCCACAATTGTTAGCCTTGCTACATCATACCAAATGGCCGAAAATTTTCAAAGTCTGACAATAACCACGCCCACACCCCATATAACGGTAATTTGGAGATATACGGAATCTTCGATAAATCAGTAAATATTAAAGCTAATTTATTCAAAATCCATGCTCGCAACAATTCTTTACTAAGATATACGTTTATGGTAAAATTTTGGAAAATGGGCGTGGCACCGCCCACTTATGATCACATATATGTATGTCGGTAACCGTTATACCAATTTGTACCAAACTCGGTATGGTTATTGTGCTTGCCACATAAAAGCAAAACGTCGAAAATTATTGAAATCAGACTAAAATTGAGGCCGCTTTCCATATAACGGTAAATTCCAGAAATGCTTGAAACTTCAATATTTCGAAATTTAAGGACGCTAATTTACTCAAAATTGATACATCCCGGCTTACCATGTAGCGGTATCTTTCGGAAAGGTGAAAATCATATATTTAATACTTGCGCCGGGTATTTAATTTTCGGCTCCGCCCGAACTTAGACTTTCTTAATTGTTCCACTTATCAATCAAAGAAAAACAGCTAACTATGCACATATTTCTTAGCTAAAATTTCGCAGAGGAAATGTTCCACTATCTTTTAATTCGTTACGCATCTTCTTCAGATCTTATCATTGGTGAGAGCGATGCCAATAGGCAAAGTAGAGTTAGAACACCAATCAGTAGCTTAAAGTATTGAGAAACCGTTTGTGGTTGTACTGGTTTTCAGTAGATCCGCTCCCCCTTTATGGGTACTACTTCCGCTTGGAAAATGTTGTGATGGACCGGCAGTTTGTTGGAGCTCCGCGCAAATCCATCGAGTTCGGAAGTTTACTAGATCTGTGAGTTTCCTAAGTGGCAAATTGGTGTAACTAAGGTAAAGGTAAGATTCTTTATTTGCACTGAATTTGCACTCAACAATAAAAAGAACGACTTTCGTCTGCCAAACTCTTTTTTTGTCTTTTGCTCGACAACAGATCTTCCCATAGAAATATTTTGCACAGAAATTATCAACTTTACGCCATAAAGAATATGAGCCTGCATTTACGTATGTATGTAGAGATGTGTGTACATCAACAAACCGCTTATGACTGCAAGCGATTCAATATGATTTTCATGCACCGCTGAATTTTAACAGGTCCATGAAGAGTTAACAACAAATAAACATCGTACGCACTAAGTGGCCACAGGCGTTTACTAAGCAGCGCGGCGGCTAAGCGGGCAAACAGACAAACAGCCAACTTTAAAGCGCAGTTAGTCAACGACGTAGCGTAAACGTAGGTTGACATACGTAGCAGCATATAAAATTTACTGTTGATAAAGAGAGAGAAAAGCAACGGCAACGTCACCGCCATGCGGTGGTGAGTTTTCGTCAACACGCGCATCCCATAAGGTAGATTGCGTCTGCGTCAACCTACGTCTACGTTACGTCGTTGACTGTTTGCGCTTTAACCATCCTAACTCACTAGCGAGCGAACAAATAAAAGCAGTTCCATTGTACATATTTAGGGGAGAAGGGAGATCTAAGGGCAACGGAGCTTCTACTAGTGTAGTGTAGTGGATGGAGTTGCTCAAAGGGCTGTTAAATTTAAGGCCGAGGGGCCCCTTAGTCGACTCTAGCACTGTGTCTTCCTTAAGATAAGTTTTGAGAAAAAGTAACCACTAAGCTCAGCATTTCGACGCATTAAAGCAATAAATAAATGCGGATAAATGTTGGCTTTTGTGCTTGCAGAAAACGACCATACGCTATAGATTTCTTTATGCTGCTTCTTTAGGAGACCATAAACACACACACACACACACACAAAGGCAAATGTGCTTCACAAAAAAAGATCTACAGTTCACTAGACAACGCTAACTGGTCCATAAGCGCTAGCTTAGAGGTCTGAAGGATGTGCTGACCATTGAACACTGGACATTGTTAGCGCTGATCCCAATATGAGTACTCATCAGCATTACTGTGATGGCTGGCTGGTGTTGGTGGCGTAGGTATGTACATACATATGTCAGTCACAAGTATGTAAGCAAGTAGTAAGTGGTAGTGTTTCTGGTGCATACCAGGAGCGCGTAAATGCTATGTTTATCTTGATTGAGCAGCGTTTTTATGAGTTTAAAGTGAGTCGGAGGCAGAGTCTGTACCCGTACTAACATCCAGAGTGATATCGCAAAAGCGTTTGCTTGACTGTGTTCAAAAGGATGGACTATGCCTCTGTTGGTGATAGTCAAGTTAGTGTTGCGTTATGCTCATCATCATACTGATCACTTTAGGGTGGTGCCGCAGCAGCAACAGCGGCAACATAAACAGAAACTGCAAGACAATCACCAACAACATATATGGCGATTTGCGCAATGCGAGTGTGGAAAAAGGTTCAAGGTTATTGTGTTAAATGAGGGGTATGCATTTAATTGGTGTGCCGGTAAAAGACTATGACAGCGATGGAATTTATGATGCTTGTGATATTTTTACGCCACACCACATCACAGCACACGACACTGCAGAATAGGACAGCACACCACACAACTACTCTACATAATTTTGTAACCAGCTCAGCAGCCGAAGCATCACCAGCACCATCAGCACCAGCACCATCAGCATCATCATCAACATCGGCATCGCAACATTGTGTCCTCTGCTACATCAGGGCATTCGTGTCATCAATACAAATACATACAGGCATAGTTAAATATCATCTACTTAAATAGTTGTAAGCCATATACTTATACTGTAAAATACATAGAATGAGTATTTCAACATTACATTGTTTCGCGCAAAATACGCCTTTACCACACGCACAATGTGTGCCGAATCATACACTGAGTTTTTATACAAAGGTCCGTTTGTCTGCCAGTGCAGCAAACCACGCATAAGGTGCCAAGTGTAATTAACTTGATAACCATATACTTTTTAAGAGCCATAATAAAATGTAGTTTATATAGCTAATAGTTGATAATATTCGTAAAGACATGAGAAAATTGCCAGTGCTCCTTTCGCTTTCGTAGACTCTTGCGTATGGTTCATTTGCTAGTACGTAGTACTTATAGAATTTCAACATGTGCGCCATTTTTAAAAAAGGTTTAAAAAAAATGTCGTATAATAATCTAATAAAAATGGAGAGAAATCCATTGGATTATATTTTGTAGGTAATACTAGCAGTTTGGGAATTTTTAAAATGTCATAAGGAGGAAATAAAATTCACAAATGTTAAGCTTAGCTTAAAGGGCAGAGTGGAATTAAAAGCATATGAGAGCACCAAAGAATGGTAAGTAGGGTTATGAGGTTTAGAATATACGCACAGTAAAGTATGGTTGTTGCAAAAGGCGACAAAAATTCACATGTTCAAGTGACCTTAATGGCATCAGTGCGTCAGAGAATAATGGGAATTACAGGGAGAATACATCCCGGAACACCTTACAATTGCATCCTTGCAGATGGTTTAAAATGTCAAACCATGTGATAGCTTAACGTGAAGCTTATCCACCGGATGGCATCCTCAATAGTGGAAATTCCCAAGCACTTGAGACTGTGTCATTCAGCTGCAGTTGCTCCCAGACATAACAATTGTAAGCGCTGGTCTGCATCTCGATCGGTGTACCTCCGCGGAAGTTACTGAAAGCACCTTCTCTGCCCGGACTACTCACACCGGTTCTGGAAATCACCGCATTAAGAATCCCAACACGGAAAATTGGCATCTCGTGAACGTACATAAGCAGAAGAAGTGGAAAAAGCATCTGAAAACCTGCTACTTTACCTCTGGTGTGAGTAAGCTTTGGTCAAACTTGAGGTCAATATCCAACCCGACGAAGCACAACGACAGAGTGGAAATCCCTTTCGGTGACCGTGCTTCGTCGGATTCGGAGCGATGTGCGAGCTACTTTAGGCGACAGTTTACAATGTATCCTCCGGTGGATAAAGCCAAACTTCGACCAAAAGGCTGGACAAACTGCCAACACCTAGTGCGTCTTGTGATTTCCCCAGCGGAGAGGCTCTCCAAAGCCATTGGACCTAACGAAATATGCATACCGGGGCTGAAAAAATTGGGTACTGCGGGAGTTGACTATCTCACCAAGGTCCTCAATTTGTCCATAGCCACTTGCACCGTTCCAGATATCTTCAAAACAGAAAGAGTGGACCCACTGTTCAAACCGGGGAAACTTTCCAATAAAGGAGAGCCTTATCCTCCGATAACCCTCATTTCTCCGGTAGCAAAAACGCTTGAGGCCTTTCTACTCCCGTACTACACGTACCACCTGATCCCAGCGAGGCATCAGCATGGGTTCAGTCAAGTGCACAGCACAATAATACCATTTAACGCCTTAAACACTAAGGTAACTCTTGGCCTAAACCGAAACCGTCCCTGTGAGAGAACAGTCCTAGTAGCGATGGATATGTCAAAAGTGTTTGATAGCGTAAGCCAAAAGGACTAAAAAAAACATCTGGATGACAAAATACGGACAGGCCATAGACGGCATTCACATTCATGGAGTCGGTCTCAACCCACATCGACCCCCAACCTGTGAATGCTGTTTTGGGTACAGAACTGCCCGACGTGGACAGGATAGAGCTTTGTCTGCCTCGCGAGACTTGTACCACAATAGCCGAACTTCGCTCTGGATACTGCAGCAGGTTAAACTCGTACCTGAGCTGAGTGAACGTAGATGTCCCTACGAGTGCCCGGAATGCTGAGAGTCACTACATGGCTCACGGCATCTCTTCGCATGCCCCGAAAACCGCACTCAGCTAATACCCGTGTCCCTATGACCAAACTCAGTTGGAGTTGCGCCATTCCTGGGTCTCCCCTTAGTTGAGCTTGACAACAACGATTGATTGGCACGCCGATCTAGGCTGGGCTAAGTAAGCCCCTATAACAACAACAACAATAATCGAGTCATGAATTATGGAGAACCCAACCACTACACGAGTTTCCAGAGTTTACGTGAGAGAGCACATTCTGAAGTAGAGACGAGTGGTTGTGTACCTGAATTGTGAGTCTTTAAACAGACATAGAGTAACCGCTTCATTTCACTAAAAGGCGAGAGAATGGAGGAAGCAGGCGGAGAAAAGTAGGCAGACGAAATACTTCTGCGTGATTTGGGGCAATCTTCCTACTGTTACATCCATGGAAACCATGGGCCCTTGTCGGATAAATGATAATCAGAAACTGCCTGATTCATATAGAACACTGACTCAACAAGAAGTTAACGCCGGCCCCGGTCTTGGCGAGAGTTTGTTCGGAGGAGGCCTATTCCACTTGTGTGTCGAAGAAATAAATGTAGGAAGCAGATGGCCTTGCCATTGGTGGAAGGGCAGAAAGTTTCTTACTGACATCATTTTTCGATATCCTAAAATTCTAAGGCGGCTACTCAATTAGCTCCAAAGTATATGACACCCGGAGGCCTGTGTGTTCAAATAAGGTGTATCAAGTGCAAATCAAGGGCAATCAGTTTTTCGTTAATATTTTGCCTTGTAAGCTTAATATTCTGAGAACCTAACCCAAACTATAGAACTGTAGCGCCACATGGAAGACGATCTGCGCAGGCCATCTGTGAAGCGGTGATTAGTGTAACAGCTAACTTTCTTGCCAGTTTGGATATGGTGTGTTCTATCTCGTCCGCCCCTGAGTGTGGCTTCATGTTCACTGGTGGAATAAAGAACTTCATAAGCTCAGGAGTGATGCGAGAAAATATTTAGAATGGGCACGCAAAAAACCCATGAAATAGTCTTGGAAGCCATAGCTAAACACAAAGACATTATAAAAAACTAATTCGTTTTTCGAAAATGTTTTCGTTTAAAGTATACTGCTGTGGTATTCATAACTGGAATCAACAAGGGAGGCTGGTGAAAATGGAAGTCCTTAAAAAAGACCAAGCCGTGAAGCTGGGTTGACTCAAGGGACTTAATAGTTCCTTCACGGAGACAAGTAGTGAGACTCATTCACTTGTTTTGGAGGCATATTTTCCTGGAAATTAGGTGATAGTTACACGTTTCCCTACGTAGGAATATCAGAACCAAATTTTCTGAGTAGTACTGGTTTGCTGCTTGAAGTGTCGCAAATGAAAATGCCACACAAAAAGGCTTACTGCTAGGAAAAAAGGATATTTCGATACCCCATATACCATATATGTAGATGTATTTTTTTAAACAAACCTTCTTGCATAGGACTTATTTAATTTGCAAAATCAGAAAGAAAACATTTGCTTAGTAAATAAATTCCATATATTTATGGCTTACTTCATTTCAAAAGTATTTTCTTTTGTTTTGAAAAATTATAAAAATTAAATTGAGCGAAAACAAAATGCAAAGCCAAATAAAAGTAAAAGAATCAGAATTGAATTGCGTCAAAATGAAAATAAGGGAGCACGAATTTCGATGTGAAGCAAAACTCTCTGGGAAGACAAGGGCATTGTATAGGCTTACAAGCAAGGTGTATTAAACAAGGTGTGATTGACAACTCAGTGCGGCTCTCTTTTAAGGTACTATAATGTCAAAAAGTATAAACAAACGAATTAACCCTTAGTGATGCATGTATCTTATCAGCACTGATGCCCTAGGCTTTTATTTCGATTAGGATTTTGTTTTACTTACATTACTTACATCACATATATTTTGTCAATAAAATAAAACAAATTGTTTATAAAATCGTTTTAGCAATTTTCTTGCTTTTAATTGCTCAAGTTTTATGCTTTTGTGCGTTTATTTTTATATTTCAATTTTTTATCCTAAACATTATTCGACACTTATAAAANAAATTCAAATTAAAAAAAAAAAACACATTTTCAAATGGGTTAACAAATCATTTCAATTTGACATTATAGCCTGTTTCTTATGAGAGCAATGTCAAAATCAATCATACTTTGTTGAATGCATTTTGCCTACAAGCAAGGCACATTAAACAGGTAGTATCAGTAGAGCAAAAACAACATTAGCGTGTATTTTGTTGTTGCTTCTGGTATCGAAAGTGTCAAAAACTGTTCTGAATTTTTTCTTCTAAATCAAAGCGTGCCATGTGAAATACAAAAAATTATAAAAAATAAAAAATTGAAATTGGAAAAAATAAAAATTGATGCAACTTTCTTTCCTAGTAAATTTGTTTGCTTCTCGAAGCATTGATCCATCCTTTGCAAGGCCCAGTAATCAGCGGTCGTGCTGCTGAGTTGGGCGAACGTTCCAAAAGCTGCTATTCAATCGCTTGTNTTGATACTACCTGTTCAATGTACCTTGCTTACAAGTATGGAAAGCGCCGTTTTGTTTGTTTACATTTGAAAACAGCTGAGGTCACCTGATTTTCAATTCTCTCATTCTCCGCACAGAGTTACATTCAAGTTTCAGAAAAAACTTTAAAATGTAAATTGAGAAATATTTTAGAAANCTTACTTCATTTCAAAAGTATTTTCTTTTGTTTTGAAAAATTATAAAAATTAAATTGAGCGAAAACAAAATGCAAAGCCAAATAAAAGTAAAAGAATCAGAATTGAATTGCGTCAAAATGAAAATAAGGGAGCACGAATTTCGATGTGAAGCAAAACTCTCTGGGAAGACAAGGGCATTGTATAGGCTTACAAGCAAGGTGTATTAAACAAGGTGTGATTGACAACTCAGTGCGGCTCTCNATGAGAAATATTTTAGAAAAGTGTGTTTTTATTCATTTGAATTCAATAAAAAAGAAATTAAAAATGCGTGCCAAGTCTTGCATTTCCAATAATAACGATAAATGTGTATGTTCCAGGCAATAATCTATACTTCTATACTAATTATATAAAGAGAAGTCCCTTTTTTTGTAACAGGTAATCTCGCGAACGGCTGGTCCGATTTTCATGAAATTTTGTATACAAATAGCTTTCGGTAACTACCANTTCGATTAGGATTTTGTTTTACTTACATTACTTACATCACATATATTTTGTCAATAAAATAAAACAAATTGTTTATAAAATCGTTTTAGCAATTTTCTTGCTTTTAATTGCTCAAGTTTTATGCTTTTGTGCGTTTATTTTTATATTTCAATTTTTTATCCTAAACATTATTCGACACTTATAAAAGTATGATTTTACATTTTTTCCCACATTTTATATGTGAGCTTAGCTCTAACAATTTTGAAATTAAATTTTTTCATGCGAAATAGTTTTCCATTAAAGACCTTGCTTCGAGCGGTTTTAATTTAAGCTCTTATATACTTGCTTGCATGGTTTAGTTATTTCGGTAAGCCGAAATATTTCTGTTCGCAACGTGCATTCAAAAGAGTGGTCCGTTTGAGTTTGGGCATCAACAAAGAATGTATCCTGATCGCGTACTAAATCCTCACTTGTATCGGTTATTTCGTATGGCATTGGGACTGCGCCTGGGTATAAACGAGCTCGTTGGAAAGTGTTTGATTTGGACATCACTTTCCTTGAAGTGGTTTTCACAAACGCGAGATGAATCACGTAGTACATCACAGCTTTCTTCCCATCGCTGCCGTCTTAATTCGTAACTAGGTGGTTTAAAACATCGCACTATTTTCGTTTCCTGACTTTTATTGCATACAGCGCACCGTTCAAACGTTTCGCTCCGTTTCATCTTGGTTTCCTTACATTAAATATTTAAGGAAAGTCGAACGTATTTACTTATTACCAAACTTAAATGTACTTACTTGCTTTTCTCGGCGGTTTATCTCTTAACAATTTCACGTTTATTAAGAAAATTTGTTGCTTGAAAAATTTGTGTGTATTTTTTTTT
>NW_016157222.1:381767-421975 GCF_001687245.7 Rhagoletis zephyria | reverse complement strand
ACGGTCAACAAATTTCTTATAAAATATTTTGATTTTTGCTGGGTGTAAATGAAAACTCAATGAGTATTAGGGAAAAGAAAATTTTTAAAATAATAAACAGAAAAAGAGATGGGTGCAAAAAAACTTTAGTTAAATGTTTTTCCCAAATTCTTAAAAAGTAAGCAAATCGATTTTTTTAATGTTACTTTACATCTATTTTCTTTTTACACCCGAGCGCATTTGTGCACAAGGGTATTATAACTTTTTTATGAATAAGGTCATAAGCATGTACCGTTTTTATAAATAAATCTTATAGCAATATGCTATATATTTATTTATACACTTTTTGGCTGGCGAAATATGTAATTTTTCAACTTAATAGAAAAGCGTATTTAACCACACTACTTTTTTTTAATATTGAATGGCGCAACACAACAACTCTTTTTGTTGCACGAAACCCTTGAACACGAGCCTGTCATCTATTTCTTCTGTTTCGACATTTCGGTATTTTGCATTACTTTCATTTTGACGTCATTCGAATTGTCAGATTTTTGAAATTCGTTTTGGTTCGACATTCTGCTATTTCATAATTCTTTCATTCTCATGCCATCCATCTTCCATTTCTTACCTTCCATTGCCGTTCGCATCGTCGAACGTGCCTGTCAAACACTGCCGCCATCAAGCTTTTCAGTTTGGCAGGCACGTCCGCTGTTTGGCAGGCACGTCCGCTGTTAGAAAGAGAATAGACAAAAAGGGGCATAGGATTCCATACTTGTAAGTATATACGATGGACAAGGGAAGACAGGGGAAATATTATGAGACGATTCTGTGTACTGCGTAAAAACGATTTTTTTTGCATCTGGTTCATGCAGCTCACGACCTGCGGTATTTACACCGAGAAGCCGAACCAACGATTTCTTATATGAGGCTTGGAGCGAACATTCGCACAATATCAAAATTGTGCTTGGCAATTTCATGCAAGGGTGCGCAAGGGAGCGATCTCTGGTCCCACCTTCAGAAAATCCAGCCTCCACGACGAAGCATCCGATAATGGACTGGGGCTGACCGCCTTCGCCGAGACCCGAAATATGGTAGTATGAAGTAATAGGTTCCATTATAAAAAGATCAATTAAGCTACGTGGCTGTCTCGAGATCGGAAAAAGAGAAACCAATTCGACCATGTGGTCATAGATGGAAGAAGCGATCACCAAATATCGACTGGAAATATCTGTCAAAAAATAAGATAATAAGAGCATCAAAACAACTTCGTTTATTTGGGAACCAGCCTTAACACCAACAATAATGTTCGCCTTGAAATCCAACGGAGAAACCCTCTTGCCAACAAGTGCTATTTTGAAGTGAGAAGGTAATGCATAAGTAAATTCCTCTCTCATCGTACATACTTATGTACTCATAATAGCCGTGCTGGTGTGTGGCGCAGCAGCATGGGTATTGAAAACATGTGATGAGCGGCTCTTGGAGTGTTCGAGAGAAATATTCTGCGGAACGATATAGACATAGCGCGGTGCATTCAAACATAGCGGCTGCTCTGGCTTGGCCATATCGTACGCTCCATCTCTAAAAATAAAATACGCGAATCGCGATGCTGGTGACAGAGCGAGACGAGGCATCCTCTACGATAGAAAGACTAGGTGAAGAAAGACTTAGCTTCACGATTTTGGCAATAATATTTTCCGGAATATGTTTACCATTTTATTCCATAAAGAAAGAAAGAGATCAAAACGAGATGGCTGCAGGGTTGGCCGGGGGTTTTTATCATTGTATTATGCTACAGTTGTCTGGGGTTAAACTACAAAAGATCAGCTCAATTATTATGGAAGCTCAGAGACGGTAACAAATAATATTTGGTTTTTTTAAGTATGCATATTAATACATACATAAACATACATACATACATATGTACGAACTCTGGCACTATAATCCAATGTTTGTTAAGTATTAATGTTTAATAATTCATTTTCGTGCCGGCATGTATGGCTGCATTGTATGTATGTATGTACTTTTTTAATGCACACACATTTGTAGTATTATGTACAAATAGGTATGTATCTTTAAAACAATTTACTGGCAGTATGCCATCAATATTCATTTGACCTCAGAAGTTTAATGCTTTATATAACCAAAACTTCGGTAAGACAGATTATGCTCGACTTCGTACTCATCTGTTGTAAAACCATATCTCTGGACCTGCTACATTTGCGACCGCCAATGCACGATCAATGAATAATTTTACGCTCATTCATTTGCTGAATTTTTCACATTTTATTATTTATTGATTTAATCAAGCACAACGACTCGTTCAAAAGAGCTGCAGACATTCGTATTTATGTATGTACGTATGTTGTTAAAGACATGCGCTTTTAAGTATCAACATGTGCGGCAGGACTTTACACGGCGAACCAACCACCTCGATGATCAACCTACGGCCGCCGGCTATAAGGTAAACCAATGTGATCGACTAAGTGTAGCAAGCGTGGAAATTTTGAAATCGCATCGAAGCGACGATATTAGCACGACACATTGGAAATATGTAGATACGAATAGGTATGTAGTAGGGTGCACGATTATTCAAAAAAGGGCAATTGAAAAAACCGGTTCTTAACTTTTAAATTCAGAAAAAATCGGTTAGACCGGATATTTTCTTTTAATTTTTCGTGTTTGGATAATGCTTACAGTTAGTGAAAAATGAAAGCCATAAGCAGAATAAAACTATTCAATTAAGTAGGGCTTTAATTTAAAAGACAATTAAATGGAATAAGTTTAAAGTTACTCGTAAGAATAAATAGCTAAGCAAGCTGATTTATTTTGGAACGAGTTTCCGTCATCCCTTGTCAAGTTCCGGTTTCGGCATCATCTTACCACCCAGGCGGAAAAATCAATCAACACCAATAAGTACAGAAAACATTAGATCTAATAAATATATAAAAATTCTGGGATCTACTAATTTTTTCTTTAGTTGTTAAAAACCTTAGATTGCTCTTTTATGAAAAATTAATTTAACCTGCGTTTTGCTTAGCTTTTTAACAGAGCTTTGTTTGACGAAGTTTTATTCAATTTGTTTCACTCACACAAAAAGATGTATGATAAATATGCAAATATTTTAAGTAAGGGCAAATCTAATAAATTTAGTCTGCAAAGCTTCTCATCTTCCACGTATGTACATAGTTCTATTTTTTGCTTAAGTGTATTCAAACGTATGCTTTAAACGCGAATGCAGCCTAATGAAATGTTGTGTAGTTGATTTAACATTACATTGATTTGCACCAATTTGAAAATCGTACGTATACTAATTTTCGAAGGGAACTAGATTGCATTTAAGAGCAAGACTGGTATAAAAGTGGGTTTGGGTTTTCGAAAAAGTAAAAAATTTAACAAATTTACAGCGAATTTTAAGATGCAGTTGTATGAATATTCTGTATGAAAATTGGCTAAAACCGGGTGGGAAAACCCGAGTCATCACCCTAGTATGTTGTCAAGTATGTTTGTATGCGATGCAATAACATGCCGAACGCTGCAGTCGATAACTTAAAAAATGACCGTATTTAATGCAACATTTCTTTTATTAATGGTTGGCAATTAGTTTATGTCAAATGCGGAATAAATGTATGTATGTACGACTATAAGTTGTTCATATGTATGCGTTTACTTTTATGTACGAAACTTTGCAGTTCGGCGGTACGTGCAAAGTTGTGACGATTTTTAGTGCATTCGTATAGGCATACACGCGGTACATCGAGGTTAATGCATCTCGATATTATGATTTATATATGCATGCATGAGGGTCTACGCATGTATGCATATGCATGTATTTTAATTTAGGGCCGTAATTACCGGTTTTATTTTTCACTTTAGATGCTTGTGTTTGTCCACTGATTTGCCAGTCGTGGTGCGATTAATAAGTTGGTCAAACATATTTAGCAGGAATTCAACATAAAATACTCTTTAACGATTCTGTAGAAAACAGCAGCTACTAGTTTTGAAAAACAAATTGGATTGATAGTGTTTATTCAACACCACTATGCATTTCAAGCCTGTTCTTCTTCTGCTTCTTCTGCTTTGGCGCTGTAACCACTTCAGCGATTTACGCAGAGTCCAATAAAGCTCGCACCAATCGTTTTTCTTCTGTACCATCGTAGAGGAGGCCTTCTTTTTCATCTTCTGTCATCAGCGGATACTGCGTTGAATACTTTGAGAACTGGAGCTTTTGTATCCATTTGTACGACATAATCGAGAGAGCAGAGCCGGTATATTTTAACTCGCCGTATTATGTCTACATCGTTGTAAAGCTCATACAGCTCCTCGCTCCAACCTCTGCGGTATTCGCCTTCACCCAGGCACAGAGGCAGAATCGTTTGCTCGAATCCAATATAGTATATGTTGGCAAGAGTAATTATCCTCAACTTGGAAAAGGCAGAACCTACAAATGCGGTGATCATTGAGATCGATGATGTCGATTTAACATACAGTGGCTCCGCCATTGGCCATGCCCTTCAAATGGTTACCGACGCTCTAGCTCTGAAAGCATTCAACTCGGAGCCCGCTGGTGGTAGCAGAGGAAGAGGGAGGCCCCCACTGCGATGGAAAGACCAAGTGGAGAACGACTTGGCTTCACTTGGCATTTGCAATCGGCGCCAGTTGGCATAGAAGAGAAACTGGCCTGCTTTGTTGAGCTCGGTTACAGCGCCAAATAAGAAGAAAAAGAAGATGTCGATTTCAGCGGCACACTCTTCGTTCATGTTCTTATTGAACATTTTCCAGAGAGATTCAGTTCTGCAGCTCTTATTATGGTGTCTAGAATCTAATTAAAGATGTCGCACGCTAAGGAGTCGCCCTGTCTGAAACCTCGCTTGGTATCAATCGGTAGCGAACCTTCTCAGTCCTTACTATCTTTTCCAGCATCGGATTAAAGGTCCCCTATCATGAGGAGTCGCACTTTCATGAGGATACAGATGGTATAAAATGACTCGGAGAGATAATTCTCATTTCTGGCTAAGCTGGTGGTATTGCTCAACGTCATTTTCACAGCCGTATTAGTTTCGCAGATAAACTAAATTCAGGCGTTGCAGTGTAAATGCAACACGTTTTCGTGCTATCGGGGGCTGCATTAAAATTTACAAAGAGGTGGTGTGTATTCTCACGCTTTGGCCTTTCCTACAATGTTCACGACGGGACCCTATAGCAGATCCCCAGTAAGCTCGGTCGCTAGCGCATGTGGTAAGGTCGCCTTTCTTGTGAATTAGATAGAGCACAATTAAATGCATTCCTCTGACCACATTCTGCATAAAAGTTGGTGCAACGCAATTCGCGATTAGCTCAACAGGCATGAACTCCACTCCCGCAGCTTTGTTGTATTAGGCCGTGAAATTGCTATTCCTACCCCGTCATAGTCAGGGCGTCCTACAACGAGGCCGTCGCTTTCGACTGGAGGCTCGGATTTCTCTTCTCTACGGGTTTCATATAGGTAGTACTGATAAGTGTTGCCTCCATAATTTAAGCACGCTCTGGACATCGGTCACTAGATCACCGTGTTCCTTCGTACAGGAATTTGCCCTAGTCTTGGAACCGTCCGCACGTAGTTTGAATTTCGAATAGAATTCGGAAATGTTTCCTGTCGGCCAGTGTCCTAAGCTTTTCCAATTTACGGTATCGGCCTCTTTGTGTTACAGAAAAGAAGGCTGAAAGGGAGACGTTTCAATGAAGAAGAAAAAAGGATAAGAAAGGCCTCGAAAACTTTAAAACGCTGGCAGCAATGCAGGAGGGAGGTCTGATTGGAGAGGGCGAGGGTGCATTTGAGAAACGATAAGAGCACTTCCCAATGCTCTTGAATTGAAGCACTGGCGGGAGTGTGGTGGTGAATCAAGACTAATGTTGAGGGATGAAGTTCATGTCCATGACTGAAATAAACGGATTACCACCAGAGAATTTCAAAGCAGGAAGCGGAAGTTCGGTAGGGATGGTTTGCAATTACAGTTTACTTTGCTTAATATACCAGAACAAAGATTTGGCTAATTTTGCCAATCATCAGCAGGCTGATTGGGCTTCATGAATGCGGCTTCCAGACTTGCAAAGGCAATATTGACAGAATTTCTACAACAAGTCGTTTTTGCTATATGATTGTTCAGGCATTGGAAACCATTCTAACCATCTGAATCGCCGTGGTATCGCTTTTCTTATATAGAAAAAGCCCAACGCAGATTATACTACAGCCAAATATGTCAACATCCCTGGCCTTTGAAATAGGGAAGACACGTGTGCGATGCCGAAGAAAGATAAGAAATCTTTGAAGTCGCATTTGCGCTTTGTGACGGGTATTGATGAGACGGAAAGGCATAGTTAAACGGATAAACATGGCGCACGTATGGTTGATGTTATCCAGGGCACCCTTTGGTGTACAATGCTGCATTTGGTACGAGCGCGATGCTACTAAAGCCTATTTGCTCAATAGACTTGTCTTTCCACTCTTCACGTAGATGGTAGTCTGGAGCAGTGCCCTCGAGAGAACTTTATAAGTAGCTCCCAAAGAAGGGAGAGGGAAGACTTGGCCACTTAATATTTCTTATTAGTGTATTTTAACATAAGTTACAGCTATGAAATAGGTCGCCCGGTAGCGGATATGCTCAGGACTGGATTTTAAGGCAGTAACTGATACTTATCTAGTATAAGCCAAATTTCCTCGAGTTGGAAATCAAAAGATGGACTTCAGAACAAAATCAAGCCGAGGCTGAATGACAACAGAGCCCACGATCGTATAAAATTATAATTCTCTTAATTCCAGCTGGTAAAAAGAATCCTTACGAACACTTTTTAGCTGTCTATTTTATTTGTTTCCCTTTTCAACCGACTTCAAAAAAGGTACGCTTAAATTTTTATATGAACAATGAATTCGGTTGTATTATCACTATGTATGTATGTATGTATGTACATTAGAACAGGCCAATTTGTATGGGAGATTTTTCGACTATGTAATTCTAAGCAAATTTATCGAAGACACCATGGGTCTAAAATCAATTCAGAGTTTGCCAAATTGCGAAAATAAGTTTCTAGCATTTTGCTGTAGTGTCGTAAAAGAAGTTCTTAAAACATAAAAACATGCTATACGGGATTTTTTGGTATGAGGAATCCATTTCTGCACTTATCTTTTTCTTAAAACTTCCACTATAGGACGCAAAAGTGTTAATTTTCACATTTTGTTCTAAACCTATTTTCTCAATTTGGCAAATTCCAAATTGATCTTAGACCCATGGTTTCTTCGGAAAATTTGCTTAGAATTATACGTACAAACTTTTATGTTAAATGTGCATAGTAAATAAAATTTACCCGCCCTAATGTACATACATAGATATATGCGTACATATTTCGACTTTTCGTCTTTGACTTTCAATACATCTTAGTTTTGTGCCTTTCGATAACTTTATCTTTGCCACCGCATACGTATGTAACTGCCTCTATATTTGACTCTGTATACATGTACATATATATATATGTGTCATCTATTTGGTTCATCACCTCTATTTTCACTATCTGATCAATTTACACTTGTATGAGGCTTTCTTGTTCGTAGCAAAAGTCTGAAGTCAATTAAGTGCTGCTCTAATATTATGAACGGACCTAGACTTCCACCGCTGAATGCAGCAAAAATCAAATATAAACAACCATTAATGTTGCCATAGCTGCAGGATATTTGAATTCATGTGAATTTCTCAAACATATATATGAATCTTCATCCATGACGTGAAATGTACACATGATCTAAATTATAGGTTGCAACTTGTGGTCTACTCCATTTTTGTGATACTCTAGCTAACTCGAGCTAACTAGCTCTGTGGCGGAGGATCAGAACTACAACAACAAAATGTGTTGTTTTAAAAATAAGTAATGAGAAGAACTAGCCGGCTTGCGGGCGATCGGGTTTTTTATGTATTCGATAAGTGAAGAGCTTATTTTCATCTTATAATACACATGTATGTATGTATGTAAATTGATGTCTCGAGCAACAAACATACCTTTGCTGTTGGTCTCCTTACTATCACTGCGACCTTTGTCATCCTGCTGCGTTTCCTTTTTGGCACTGTCCACTTCATCAGCAACACGCACACTAACTTGAACACCATCGTTCTCATCTTCTTCTTCGTCCTCGCCTGTTTCGACGCCATCATCTTCATCATCGTCATCATCAACTTCTTCGTATTCGTCTTCGTCTTCCGCATCATCGTCCTCATCCTCAACGGCAACATTGCGATAGTCAATGGTGCGCGTCGTCGACGATGATGACGCCGTCGTCTTTGTCGTCGTCACGGTGTTGGCTTTGCGTTGCGCTACATTGTTGCCGCCACTGCCAATTAGCACGCTGGTCGATTGCACGGACGTCAATGCATCCTTGTGGTATGAATTATGGCGATTGCGTGCCGGCACGCCTGCAGCAGCACTATAAGCGTCTGTGTTCATTTGCTGCAAAATCGTTGTAGTCGCCTGACCGCCTGGAAATGTGGCATTGCGTTTATGGCGCCCTTTGGATTTGGGAAATGCGATCAATATGTTGAGCCACCACTTGGACTCTTCAGGACATGTGCCCTTCACAAATGTAACCCGATCCGGGGCGGTGATAGCAATCGAATTGGTATGGCCCGTAACATCCTCAGCCATGGCGACTTCGAGTACTTTGGTCATGTCGATGCAGGCCTGTGGCACAGTTTCGGGCTGTGGAAGTAAAAGTAAAATTAATAGATACATAAATAGTATTTAACAGATAGTACGCAAAGATAAATTGAAAATATTCAGTAATACAGCGTCTCAGTTTCAGCGTCTCAGGGGGGAGGTCTTGGACGGCAATAACGCAAAATTTGCTTTATTTCACTTTTAAATGGGAAATAATGCCAAAATCTGGGTTTTTCTTTATTTCAAACAAAGGTTGTAACTAAAACAAATTTTGCCTTATTTCTCATTGCTTATGCGGGCAAATTGGACATAGCGCTTTTGTATGAATTTTATCTGCATGCCTTTTAATATGTTGAAAACATTGGTGGCAAACCTTAATGTTTGCATAGAACAAACAAAAGTTTCCGTTCCTGTTCGCAGCATATAACACAGAGAATAATGTTTTGAGTTTTATCTTCAGTTGAAGTTTCTGCTTATCATCACTTCACTAACAATTCCAATTAAAAATAATAGATTGGCGCTTACACATATGTTAATATTTGGCCGAGCTTCTCCTCGGATTTGTGACGTGCGCCTTGATGTTGTCACACAAATGGGAGGGACCGCCGACTCCGAACGGCGATTGTATTTTTATGAGACATGACAGAAATACAGTCGGAGGTTTGCCATTGCCTGCTGAGGGGCGACCGCTGTTAATAAAAAACTTTCTATATTTTTTTCCGATGTTGCTTTGACTAGGGCTTGAACCCAGGCGCTGCGGAGTGATGGCGCGCACCGCTAGCCAGTACACCATAGCGGCCGGCGAATTACTTGGACATTAGAAAGCAGTTTCAGCAGTGAACTAGTTAATTTTTATTATCGGTAGACTTAGTTTCTCTTCAGGAAACTTTCAGCGGTACCCAATTGTTGTTTACCTTTTTTTATTTAATATTGGAGGTTGGAAATACTGTTTGAGCTTATGCGGGGTTACCTGAGCCTGGTTGTGAACTGAGCTTCTAGCTGAGGGCTGGGTGCAAATCCCAGCAAAACGGAGCGTGTTCTTTTTGCTAGGAGGTATAAGATACCGAATTGTCGTCTTCCCTAAATGGGTAGTGAATTACTTGGACTTAAGAGTAAACTTTCCTGGAAGCCTAACGTGGAGAAGGTGCAAAGATCCACCTTAATTTGGGATCAGTGGGGCACTTCGAACCACACCTTACGCTTAGTTAAATATTGTACCTATAGATATAGCTGGCAGGGTTGCCGCTGTAAGGCTAAGTGGGGTGGGATTCAATTTCGCCTCAAGATATGGGCACTCCAGAATTATAAAAGGCTTCGGGTTCCTACCGACTCGGACAGACCACTGCACGCCGGTTCTGGGTCCGAATGGATCTTTTACCACCCACATTCCAGCGAGAGGATACTGGGAGGGATGCAGTATCTGGAATCGAGGTCCTGTAAACTTATTAACAGATGGAACAAAGCTGAATGGGAAGGTGTGTGGAGGTGTCTTCTGCGAAGAACTCTCCATCAACCTGAAATTTCGGTTACCGAATCACTGCAGCGTTTTCTAGGCTGAGGTGGCCGCGATAAAAGAGGCTTCGGATTGGTTGCTCTCTAGTGTGACATCCTTTAAGAGAGTGAATATTTATTCTGATAGCCAAGCAGCGTTCGAAGACGGTGAAGGAGTGTTTGACTTCCCTAAAGACCGCGTCTGATTATTTCGCTATTAAGCTTGGGCTTCAGGTCACAGCAAAATCGCTGACAAATGTATGGCTGATGAGCTCGCAAGATAGGGAACCCTCGAGGAATTACTTCCGGATAGGGAAGGTCTAGGGGCTCTCCACATTACCTACATTATATGTAATCTGATGCTGGAGAACGTAAGGTAACTGTTACCAATGCGTATAGAAGTGTCTGCATCCTCTAGACCTGAGGACCATACGTTTCTAGCTGACATACCTACCCTACACATGGCCAATTAAAGTACTGAAAATCAATATCTCCGCTCTATAGTTCAGAAAGATACTGAAGATTTTTTGGTCAATATTAGGTTTAACCCTTTCGTCAGGGTGTATGCCACAGTAGCGTCTTAACATCGAGATCAGATCCCTTTGTGGAAATGCGATTTGCTTGATGTTGGAGACCAACTAAGAGGTTATACGGGTCATAATACCTGCAATTTAAACTCCGGGAAAGGGAAAGGATTTTCAAGAGGAAGAAAATAAAGGTAGGATGACTTAAGTGTGAAGAACTTAAGATGCTGACTGGGCTGGTTCTTCGCGCTAAGGCGAAGACGGAAATCTGGTAACACGCGTTCAAAGAATACTTGGGATATGGCGTCAAAAAAATCAAAAATCTAAAAATCTAAAATTTGAGCTTATTATTCCATATCAGTTCAGAAGAAGAGTAATGTTTTTATTTGTGCCAATTACAGCATAATACGCGTTCTTAGTACTACATATAAGGTCCTCTCGACAAATCGGCGCGAAAGACTGAAACATTCATAAACTATTTGAATGAACCTTATTAGTGTGGCTCTAGACCTGGCGAATCCACCATTGACCTGATTTTCACAGTACGCCAAATTCTGGAATGAATGAAAATCCCACGACACTCCAGTAAGAGTATAACGCTTGGGTAATGTTCAGTGATGCGCGCTTTCCCCATAAAATGTTGGAGTACAAACCTACCACTAGATCGTATTAATATCTTGAGAACTGTTAAGCGCACGTGCTTATCACCTAATTTTAAATAACTCTTAGTAAAACTGTGATAATGATGAAAATTTAACGTGTCTAAAATGTCCAATGGAAAGCTCAAACAAGTGAAGAAATTTGTCAAAAATCTACAAAAGTGTTAAAGTGTTTTCTTGAGTATTTTGATAAAAAGCAAATATATGAAAAATATGGCCATCGTAACGTTGATCTAATTGTCCTATTTATTTATTTTTTTAAATGAACTTTCACGAATATGTTCATGTTTGTACATACATAAATATGTACATATTTAAAACCCTTTCATAACCAGAGCTGGGCGATAAGGATTACATGTTTAATCGATTGCATCTAGGATTACAATTACTTTAATAGCGATTTCAAAAATTATTGAATTGGGATTGAGGTAATCGTTCTTCGAAGGTATCTTAGATTGTGATTACAGTAATCGTAATTTAAACCTTTGTTAAAATTACAGTTACTGTAATCGTAATCAAGGTTCGTTCGATGAATGATTATAACAATTTTAAATTTAAAATTTTTTAATTGCAATCTTTTGAGTAAACTTAAACGAAATATTTCTATAAATTTGCAAAATATAAATGCGCGCTTAACCATAATATTTATTTATCAAAACCAAAACAGAAAAATAAAAGAATCAAATATTAAATTAAGAATAATAAGTAAAGTAGTTTGGGCGAAATAAACTTTGTATAACCGGCAAATAGAATAATGCAGGATTACAATTAAAGTAATCGTTCATGGATCCAACTTGAATTACGATCACAGTTTAAAAAAGTTAAAATTACGATTACTGTAATCGTAATCTAAGTTCGTTCGATGAAGGATTACTGTACTCGTAATCTTGTTTTTTTAGCTTGTTGGGATTACTGCAATCCTAATCGTTTAGTTATCGTAATCCTTATCGCCCAGCTCTGTTCGTAACATTGAGCCAAAAGCACAATGATTTTTTCAACCAAGTTATGGTTTGATTTTTTCATGGTTAATAAGCCGATTGCAAGAAATGTGATTCAAGTTGAACATTTGAAAACAAATTCTTATGTACTATGGCAGTGGCTGAACGAGCAGATGTGCTTGCTGTTATTTGTTGGCTTTTAGTAATACGAATGCCGTCAGCGCGATACCTAATTTTTATACCCGAGCGCACTTGAGCACAAGGGTATATTAATTTTGTTCACATAACGGTTGTTTGTAACAGCCAAAACGAATCGAGATAGATATAGACAAATGTATACATAAATGATCAGGATGAAAAAAGAAATCGATTAAGCCATGTCTGTCTGTCCGTCCGTCTGTCCGTCTGTCCGTCTGTCCGTCTGTCCGTCTGTCCGTGTACACGATAACTCGAGCAAAAATTGAGATATCTCAACGAAATTTGGTATGTAGGTTTCCCTTAATCCAAGGTAGGTTGGTATTGAAAATGGGCGAAATCGGACTTTAACCACGCCCACTTCCCATATAACGGTAATTTCCAGAAATACGAAAACTGCGATATTTTAGTAACTACTGAAGATTATTCACTCAAAATTGATATTTACAATAATTTTTAGACGAAAAATAAGAATATTATAAATTTTTGGAAAATGGGCGTAGCCACGCCCACTTATGGTTACATGTGTATATCTTGGTAACCGGTGCACCAATTTCTTCCAAGCTTGGCACAGTTGTTGGCCTTCGCACAACATATCAAATGGCCGAAAATTTTTAAAATCGCTCAATAACCACGCCCACTTCCCATATAACGGTAATTTTCAGAAATACGAAAACTGCGATATTTTAGTAACTACTGAAGATTATTCACTCAAAATTGATATTTACAATAATTTTTAGACGAAAAATAAGAATATTATAAATTTTTGGAAAATGGGCGTAGCCACGCCCACTTATGGTTACATGTGTATATCTTGGTAACCGCTGCACCAATTTCTTCCAAACTTGGCACAGTTGTTGACCTTCCCACAGCATACCAAATGGCCGAAAATTTCTAAAATCGCTCAATAACCACGCCTACTTCCCATATAACGGTAATTTTCAGAAATACGAAAACTGCNCGCTTCTCATATAACGGTAAATTTCAGAAATGCTTGAAACTTCAATATTTCGAAATTGAAGGACGCTAATTTACTCAAAATTGATACATCCCGGCTTACCATCTAGCGGAAGGTTTCGGAAAGGTGAAAAAACATATCTTTAATACTTGCGCCGGGTATTTAATGTTCGGCTCCGCCCGAACTTAGACTTTCTTGCTTGTTGGTTTTATTAATTACGAAAAAGCCTCTGTGAAGTGCAGAACCAAATCAAACGGCGAAGAAAATTTATTCAAGTTGAACATTTTAAGGCAGATTTATAAAGCGGTTATAGCTTGTGTGTAGAGATGCTTGTTATTTGCTAATCCTGTCTGAGGCAACATGTGAAAATGATTATAAAAATTTTTGTTCTATATCTCCGAATTATTAAAAAGCATATGTCAAATGCACAACATAAACGTATTCAAACGAAAAAATCTACTACCAAGAGTTTGGTTGATGTAAACAAAAGTGTCGTTAATATTACCAAATCATTGTTGAAAACATCAGCCAAGGCATTGTTAATATTAACCAAAAATCACATTGATTCCTTTTCAAGTTTGAATTTGGTAATATTAAACCAATTTTGGTTAAATTTTTTCTCAGTGAAGGCTTTCAAACAATCATCTGAGATCTTTTAAATTACTAACTCCTTTAGCTACGACTATATGCGAATTATAACTTAACAACACTTTCTTTCCATTTAGGTGAAACCATTATCATTTTTGAAATTCTCTTTTGTTTTCTAATGACCTTTCCCTTTCTCGCCGCACGAACAATAAACAAATCTGCGGACAGTCAACCAAGCTGCTTGTTAATATGAATTTATATGGCACGCTTAGTACACTTTTCTGGCAACGACAATTGGAAGTGAATAGTTTATGCCAGTAGGTCCTTGCCTTTGGCACATATGAGTTTGCAGCAAAAAAAAAGAAGAAAAAAATGGAGGAGCAACTATCTTCAGCGGCTGACTGCTGTTGGCCTTCACCGTTGGAGTCACAGAGCCAGCCACAAATAGCAGTCGAAGAAATAAATGAGAAGAAAAAAAGTTGTAACCCGCCAACAGGCAGCCCAGTTAGCAAGGCCAACAGTCAATAAGTAGCGGGCTACACTCACATGATCAACATACTGACTGACTTACAGATGTGCCTCCGAGAGCATACACCTTCTTACCTACATACATATGTATGTACCAGGGATGTTGCATTCGCATTCGACATTCGCATTCACAGCAAATGATACGAATGTTTTGCGAATGGGCAGAGAGTCCACTCTAATATTGTTGAAATGGCTCTAAATCTGTCTAACCATGGTGCGGACAATAACCGGCTTTTAGCTTCAGGCGCTAAACTGTTAAGTAGTATATCAAGCAACATTGATGGACCCTTAACACGTGCTGCTAAAAGTCTTATAAGTAACCTAGAAATAATATTAGATTCCTCCAGCGAAAGCCAAGGCTCGGATGTAGAATCTGGAGACATTAAAAAATTTGAAATTAAAGCTCAATTCAAGGCCTATCTTACAGAAAAACGAGCTCATCTCGGTGAAAATCCTCCCGATTGGTGGAAAATTAAACAAAAATTCAACAAATTGACAGATGTGGACCGCAAATATTTGAGCGTTCCACCCGCCAGACTTCCAAGCGAGCAATTGTTCAGTGCAGCCGTCCTTATATACGAGCCTATAAGAAATCGCCTCATGGGAGAAAAGGCAGCAACATCATTTTTTTTTTTTTGAAATATAATATGCCCCTTTTGAACTTTGACTACTATATTAAAACACTGTGTAGGTTAAGCATTGGTTCAATAATTTGCAAAATTTTTAAGGAACAAAAACGATGACTTAAGTTAATTATAGCTTTTTAAATGTTATTCCAAACATTCGTTTTCGCATTCGCGAATGTGAAAAATATGAAATTCGAAACATCCCGAGTATGTAAATATGCATACTCGTCCACACATGTAACATACAACTATTGCACGCAGGCTTTGACAGGTGCTGCAGTAGGGTGCCAATTAGTATACAATTTCATAGTAGTTTTGTATAGGCGACAGAGCTGCTGTTTTCAGGGCTGCCAACTTGGCTCAAACCATGCCATTTTTGGCCCTATTTTACTTCAAATGGAAATTAATTTTTCAATGTGGCACAAAGTGCCAAAATGACACTTTTCAAAACTAGTAATATTTCAATACATTTTTGTGAAATCCATTTTGGCTTATCTAACTCTGGCATTGAGATTTTGTTTTAGGAATGTGTTTATAATTTTAATGCTGAAAGAGAAGAATTAAAGAGAATGGCATCTCTTTTTGCACTTTTATTTTTCTATTTGGCACATTTTGGCGCTTTTTTATCCTCAATATGGCACTTCACAGCTAAGTATAGTTGGCAGCCCTGGCTGTTTTGTATATTTATTGGTTGAATGGATTTTTGCCGCGCTGAATTTAGGTAAGCCATACTTTGGAAAAAAAGACAAGTCCCGTCAGTGTCTAAGAAGAAGAATGTAGCAGCGACAACGACGGCAAGCACCAGCGCTATCGGCAAGTGGTAATGAAATGCAAATACCTTCGAAGAAAGTGGCTCTTAGTAGTAGTAACCTTTTTGTGAGTTTTTTCGATATCCCTGAACGGCTTGCAGTGCGTCTCTACTCCATGTTAGGGGCGGCACTGGCACCCATGCCTTAACGGCTTCCATGCGCGTCTGTTCCCCAGGTTAGGGGCGGCAAACAACGACGTCTGTTTTCCCTAGGTCAGGGGCGGTCGTGTCCTTGTCTTTTTCAAGCGGGGGTGGTAGAAATAAACGAAACCCCCAGGGAGGAGGGGTCCAGGGATCGTATACCAAGTATCAGCGGTAGATGATGGGAGAGAAAGTCATCTGGCGTCGTTATCCAGCAATTTATCAGGCTGTGCAGTCTACTAGTGCTACTGGGAGCAGAACAGGGGCTGTCTTCATGCCAACTTTGGGCAGGCAGGCTGCTGTAGACCAGGAGTCTGGGGGTGATCGGGACATCGGTTCTCAACTCCAGGGCTAAAGGATATAGAACGCTACCGACGACGACGATCTGTTGTCAATGGCTAGCAACACCGATAACATAAGCCCTGACGATGCTCAACGATGCAACTCAGCCTTCGACGTCTGCAGAGGCCTGTCAGGGGAAGGAGCAGCAAGAGGCGGCGAGCCGAGCTCAGAAATCCAGAAGTGGCTACAAAAACTCGGTTCGCTTCCTTAAAAAGAAGAAGGATAAAGATCCATCATCCCACACAAGGAGAGATAAGGATCCAGTAAGGAAGCAAGAGAAAGTCGTTGCAATGTTCGAAAAAACTAACGCAACGACTTCCTCAAGTCTGACCAAGAGATCGATGCTACAAAAAACGGGCGCGGTTACGGCATCTGCAACCCATATGCATCTGCACACAAAAGGAGTATATCAGGCGAGCCGCCCATGAGAGAACCGCCGGGACATTGGCTACTTGCAGAGGCCAAGCTCATGTACCTGATGCTTAAAGCTGAGGCGGAGAAACTGGTTTTCGACGGATGTGGCTGGCAGAAAGGCGAAAAGGTGGTTGGCTGTGGCAACAGGAAGTCGCCTGACTTCCTAACGGCCGCAGTTGCCAGCCTGAGCGCACTCTGTCCGGGCGCTCGGCTCGGGATCATACCTCTCTCAAGGATCCCATGCTCTGTGGTCTATGGCATGTAGTGTCCTTGACACCCTGCAAAGCGAGAATAGGGAGCGACACGCTGATCGCTGTTGATTAGACGTCGCTCGACAAATTGAAAGACTGCGGAAGCAACATCAAGCTCGGGCTAGGCACCCTTAGGGCAAGTGTCCCGGCAGACAGACCACAAGCTGCAAGGGAGGAGGCTGGCAGTGGTGCAAATTAACGTGCATCACTCCACTTCCGCCTCGCTCGACTTGATAAAGTATATCGTAGACAATGATCTGGATGTAGCTCTCATTCAAGAGCCCTGGGTGGTTAGGGGTAGGGTTAGCGGACTGGGGTTAGACGGTTACCGTCTGTACAACGACTGTAAGTAAGATAAAAACCTATGTACTACCTAAAAATTATATTAATCCCTCTCTTTTCGCCCAATACAGCACTGGATATCTCACAAAGGTGGTATGCATAGCAAGCTACTAACGTCAGCATGCCTACCGTACGACGAGGGGCAACCACCATCAGTTGCTTTCCGACAGCTCGTGGCGCATGCTCAAGCACACAGGATACACTTGGTTATTGGTTGTGACGCAAATGGAAATCATGAATTTTGGGGAAGCTCCGACACTAATACCAGAGGTGAGACTTTTTTTGACTTTGTTCTTTCTTCTAACCTAGTCATATGTAACAAGGCTAATAAATAAGCCAACGTTCCGTAATAGGATTAGGGAAGAAGCTATTGATATAACAGTAGTCACCCACTCATCTACAGCCAGGATAAATGAGTGGAGGGTATCTAACACGTGTACCTTTTCAGATACTTATAGGATACTCTTCACGGCAAATTCTGAGGTAGCAGTATCCCGACCTTTTAGAAATCCGAAAAAAACGGATTGGGAAAACTTTCTCTGTAAATAACTCAGCAAAAATTTCATAATTTGCACGAAGGAAATATTTGCACATGCAGCAGTACATAGCATGTATTTAGGCGCCTGCTGTTAGCAGATTCGCCTAAACACTCTGAATTAGCGTCCAACACACTAAGCTTGATGGAAACCGAAGTTAGACGGGGGAATGCTAATCTTGATAGGGCAGTTAATCGTCTAAACGCGATTCTGACTAAGTTCTTCGAGCAGAGTTGTCCTATATCTCGGCCGCGATCAAAGCCCAAGCCGGTATGGTGGAGCGAAGAACTGGGTCAACTCAGATAGATGGCACGGAAGCTCGTCAACTGGGCTAAACGCAGTCGACGTGAGGAAGACTGGAACAAATATAGAACCAGCTTTAACAAATACAAGGGTTGTATTAGGGCTGCAAAGAAAGAACCCTGGCAAGAGTTTTGTGGAACGCTGGAGACCACAACTGAGGTATCGAGGCTACGCAAGGTACTAACCAGGTCGGACGTGACTCTGGGAAGTGTCTTGAGACCAGATGGCTCTTGGACGAGCTCCATCCATGAAACTCTTGAATGTTTTATAGACACTCACTTTCCAGGCAGCACGGGTCAAATAGTCAGTAATCATGTGATAAATCGGTCTCGTGCTCCTTTAGAAGAGGTTTCAGATATTGAGAATAATGAGAAAGTAGCTTGTGCCATCAAATCTTTCGATCCGTTCAAAGCAGCGGGACCGGACGGCGTGATTGCCGCTATGCTACAATACTCATGTGGGAGTCTGGTGCCCCATTTGACAAGCATCTTCGCAAGATGCTTAGAAAGCGGATATGTACCGAAGGCATGGAGGGAGGTGAACGTTATATTCATCCCCAAAGGAGGGAAGATAAACCACTCACAGCCAAAGGACATCGGACCGATAAGTCTTTCATCCTTCATACTAAAAACACTGGAGATACTAATCGACCTGTATATTAGGGAAAGTATTGGTATCCACACAATGGACACAGCCCAACAAGCATACCGCAAGGGTAGATCTGTTGAAAGCTCGCTCCACGAAGTGGCAGGCACTATTGAAAAACAGCTGGAACTTAATGAATATACCCTTGCCGCCTTCCTGGATATTGAAGAGGCCTGAAGCAAGGCACTCTCTAAGCATGGCATTCAGCGTCCTATGGTGGCATGGATTGACTCCATGCTCGAGATCAGAATAATCAACGCCACCATAGGCACAGAATCTGTTAGAAGGTAAATCAACAGGGGCACGCCTGAAGGGGGTGTACTATTTCCTCTCCTCTGGCTCCTGGTAGTGAACGAAATTCTTGAGAACCTTAAAATCAAGAGAATAAGGGTGGTTTCTTACGCCGACGATTTATAGACACTCTTCACTGGCACATTCCTGTCAACGATAAGTGAACTAATGAAGAGTGCACTAGGTGATATCTCTAAGTGGGCCATCCAGAATGGATTGGGGATAAACTCCTCCAAGACAGAACTGATATTGTTTACAAGGAAAGCAGAAGTACCCCCTTTTTCTATGCCCAAATTAGGGGAATCCACTTTGAAACTCTCCTTCTAGGCAAAATACCTTGGAATTATTCTGGACTCCAAGTTGAATTGGAAAAAGAATTTAGAGGAGAGAGCCAAGAAATCTCTAGCAGCATACTACACGGGGCAGTGAATAGCGCACCTCAGGAAGGGCAACCGCTGCATATTTTCATCCATGGTACGGCCGCAAAGAGACCTTTGAGGCTCAGAGAAGACCAAACGTGGAAGGCAACCAATTTGAAAATGAAATGAAAAGGGCCGGCACTGATTCCATTACGCCTGTTTGGGACTTCAATAAAAAGATACCCATTAGGTTTCCGACTAGAGAAGAATGAGATGCAGGACTACCAGTAGCAGAGGGATGTATATTCATCTTCACTGACGGTTCAAAGATGGAACAAGGAACCGGAGCCGGTGTTTACTCGAAGGACCTGCAGATCAACCGGTCCTTTCGCCTACCGAACGCCTACAGTGTCTTCCAAGCGGAGATCTACGCTATAGAGCGGGCGGCTAGTCTTTTGCTTAGTATTAGAGTTCCAGAAGACAAAGCGACTATTTTGGTCCACAGTCAGGCAGCACTGAAGGCAATAGGATCTAGAATATTGAAATCGGGAAGTGTATGGAAATGTTTCACCACGCTGGCGTCACTGAGCCGTTTCAACGTCTCTCTATGCTGGGTTACCGGACATAGCAATATTGAAGGGAATGAGTCGGCTGATGAGATGGATAGATGCGGCTCAGAGATGCCAATAGAAGAATCGGAACAAACGGGAAGACTGTGAGACCACAAGATTATTATGGCCGCGGCTGAGTAGGAAAAAGACAAGGGACATACTGAGACTCAATCGATCTGCAGTATGAGTCCTTACCGGCGTATTCACAGGACACTGTGCTATAACACCAATGCTCTAACGGTCGCAAATACCAACGAGTACTCTCTGCAGACGCTGCCATGATGAGAATGAGTCAATTGACCACTATTTGTGTCGATGTCCAGGTCTACAGACGAAGCGATTCAAGCACTTGGGTTCACGCTTCTTCAACAGTCTGGGCGAAGTAGCAGAGGTGGAAGTGTTGGATCTCCTCAGCTTCATCACGGATAGCAATAGGTTCGCCAAAATAATGACTTAAAGCTACTCTTTCGATATATGTAGGTACGTGTCTCCTCCTGACACTCACTAAGAGAGGGCACTAACAATGGACAATTCTGTCTCCGAGTGAAAGTATGGATTATTCCACACACGCCCTCCTAACCTAACCTAATCTTCCAAAGCATATCAAACGGGCAAGCGCAATTCGAAAGGTCCGCTAGCAAATAGGGTTGCATGCAATGAAGGCCAATAATAGAATATTTATTCACAACGTATTGTGAAAATCTATTTACCTACGACAAAAATTATGATTATGTAAATGGCTTCCGCGAATTTGGTGACGTTTGTTTAGCTGCATAGAAATGTACATACACATCAGCGGTCAATAAGATTGTAGCAAAATTACATTTATTGTTGCATATTCAGGTAAAAATATATGTCTGTATACATACATACAGTGGTGAAAATATAAATAGGGAAGAGGCATTTAAGCATGCTTCGTTTATTTAATGTTTATTGTTTTTTATGAAAGTGTAGCTAAAAAAAACATGTAGTCAAAATTTCAAACTTTTTGGCTTTTTATTCGATTTTTACAAACATTCTAATTGCCAAAAATCAACGGTAAGTACCAATACTTCAATATTGTACTTTATTGTACTAAAAGTTCATTAGCAACAAAACTGCATAGCACAAAGTATTCTAAAAAATCTGAGAAATTCGTCGAATTTTTACAAATGTTCTACAAATTTTGATTTATATGTTTTTTTTTAGATAGTAAGCCATAATTTCATAAAAAAACAAAAATTCTACAAAGAAAAATAGCCAAAACTTGCTAAAATATCTCTTCCCTATTTACGTTCTCGCCACCATATATAGAGACCATTAAATTAAATAATTTTCACAAACTACTTTTTTACGCTTTGAATCGATTCGTTAATTAAACATATTAGATCCGTTTTGGATCGTGAGAAGTGAAAAACAGGATATACGAAAAATAGTATCTAATAGACTTAGAAAGCTTCATTGAACGTAAGTCTTGTCGCATAGAAAACAAGCAATTTTCTTACTGACAACTTATTTTCACCGTCTTTTTTTCGAACTTAATACTTGAGGTTAAGACAAGGTCAGATATACTTTTGTATTTAAAAAGAAAAATGCCGAAAATTCAAAACAAGCCTTCTCTAGAAATCACTGCTTCGATATACACAAAAATCGTTCATATTTAAGCTATAGCTGGCAATTGCTTTATTTTATTGTCTACGCCTATGTTAACTACTTATTTTTGCAACCTACTGTAATTAAAAGTACATATATTTACCTATGAAGCTCTACTTACATGTTCATCCACCGAATATGTTAGTTCGCCGTCATCGTATAAGACAAACCATCGTCGCTGCCATCTCTGTAAATAGAAAGCGTTGTTTTAATTATAAACAAAAAAAAACTCCAAGAATGGAAAAAGAAGTATTTGGTGTGACAACAAAACCTAGCATATGGGTCATTCCAGCGAAGACGACACCACAGGTAAAAATAAATTACATAGACTGTGTAAATATGTGACAACAGTAAACCAGGTAAAAAATTCTTTAGAAATCGGGGTTTATCGATTTAGTTTTCAATATTTTTTTATATTTTCATCTTTATAAAAGCGGCCGGAGTGTTACTATATCTGATAATATTTTTCCATTTACATAGCTATGTACTAAAAAATAATTATCCGTAAAATATGTATTTTTTAACGTAACTTATATAAACTTAATCATCCAATTATTGTAATAAGCTCATTTATTAAAAATATAATAAATATTCACATGAAACCATTGGTGTTCATTTAACTTACGAACTATGTGTTCCATGTGACACGTCCCACCCATCGTAAAATACTGACCCAGCCGTCATAAGCTAAAATATGCATTTTTTTACCTTCCTTTTATTAGGTCGGGATGTAACTATGTAATGTTGATGCGCCTAAAAGACGCAGCGATTTCTATTCTCAAGTTACATACCTGATGACAGTACGAACGGAAATTATAATAGCGAGGATTTAGTTTTTTAAACTATAATTTTTAGTTTTCAAATAATATAGCAATGCCATTAAAGCACAAAATGGATCTTAACATTCTACTTTCTACATTCGAGAAAGGCGCTATGAATGAAATATTTATACTTAGTTTGTCTAAAATTGGGAAACAAACCCAACAATTCAGGGGGCGGGAATCATCGTTTCATTCTTTATTCTCGTTCGTTCGTTTTAAACTGGCACCTGTCTCCAAGTGTGAATAGTTTGACACCTGTCAAATTAACAGCTAAAAAGAAATTAACTAAAGTTTAAGCAAAACAAGTTGAAATATCCCACCCGTCACGTTGCAATGCCCCCATATGTATGGCGAATGTATACATAAATTCTCAGAATGAAAATAGAAATCGATTAAGCCATGTCTGTCCGTCCGTCTGTCCCTGTAGACGATAACTCGAGAAAAAATTCAGATATGTCAAAGAAATTTCGTAAGTAGGTTTCCCTTTATCCACGGGAGGTTGGGATTGAAAATGTTCACAATCGGACAATAACCACGCCCACCTCGCATATAATGGTATTTCCGAAATATGCAAAAATTACGATATTTTCGCAATTACTGAATCCAAATTGTTGAAAGTCGGTATGCGAAGTAGAATTTTGGCATAAAGTAAGAAAGTTATGAAACGTTTGGAAAATGGGCGTGGCACCGCCCACTTATGATGAAATGCCGAATCTCCGTAGTCCCTTCACCAACCCTCACTAAACTCGGTGCGAACCTTGCTTAGGGCCTAAGAAACCCGTTGACAATTTTTTAAATCAGACAAGAACCACGCCCTCCTCCCATATAACGGTAATTTGCAGAAATGCGAAAACTGCGATAAATCAGTAACTATTTAAGTTAATTTACTCAAAATCGATAAATGCAATGAGCTATTAACAGAAAAGGATTCTTAGGGAAATTTCTGGAAAATGGGCGTGGCACCGCCAACTTACGCCTACATATGTATGTGTGTCTGGGTAGCCGGTTTATCAATTTCTACCAAACTCGGCACATTTATCAATCTTGACGCAAAAAAGCAATATGTTGAAAAGTTTTGTAATCGGACTAAAATTACCGTCACCTGTTTCAATAACTAAAGACGCCAACTTACAAAAATCTCTTAACAAGACATAAGATTATAGATTTTTGTAAAATGGGCGTGGCTCCACCTGATAACCGCCTTAGCGACTTCCACCAAATTTGGTCCAATTATTTCGATATATTATAGCATATTATCGAAACTGTTTGACATCAGCAAAAATACTCTTGCTTATCATGCAGTTTACTGAAAGGTGAAAAAACGATATTTAAAGTTTACGCGCGCCGCACAGTGTAAGATTTGACCCATCTAGCTGCTTTTAATTCTGTAATTCGAAATCTATTGAAGATATATTAATGAAATTTTGCCCAAGGTACGTCATAAGATAGGCGAAGCTTTTTACAAAAAATTGGTAATTTATAGTTACTGTCATGCCACATAACTGCAATTTTTAAAAATGCAAAAACTGAAATATTTAACTAACTACAAAGGATAAAATGCCCAAAATTGATATTTAGAATTTCCCTATAACAAGATATTATAAACTGACAGAAATGGACTTAAAAATAAATATATATTTTTTTTAATTATGGGCGTGGAAAATATCGATAAAAAAGTCAAGTTGGGTCAACAAAATTTCGTTATAAGTTCAATATTTCTTACTCTATTTACAAAAATGGGATACCATTGGAAAGGTAATGAATCAGGCTTTCTCTATTCAAAACGAAAATATAAGAATTTGTCTCGGTCGAGATAAAATGCAAATGAATTACTCGAAGAAAATGAAATTCCCAGTAGGCCAGAAAAAAGAAAATTTCATCAAAACCTGCACTTTCCAGCAGCTAAAATTATGTTGTTTAAAGTCTAAGAGGAATGGCAAATAAACTGAGATACAAACTTTATCGAATAGTGGCGGATAACGAGTTTTCGGGTCTAATGAAATTAATAAATTGCTAAAAATAAATTTAAGTTAACATCGTTTTACTTTAACATGGAATACTCAGTCCTAGTTTACTAAAATCCCAAAAATGTATATTCATTAAAAAGAACATACCCAAGCAAATAAGACCAAAATGGTATTTTAGTAATTGTTGCATAAATCACATAACACCGACAAAATAAACATTGAGATTCAGTTTCAAATATAAAAGTTTAAATATTATTGTGCTCGGTAATTTTCCAAATCAAACCCCGTCCCGCCATACACTTTGATTAAAATTGTTTAGTTGTCATTGTTTCGTATTTATCAGGCATTTCTAAAAACATTCTTGACGTTGTTTTCAAATTTGGCGACACAAAATAATGGAATTAATCTTCTCTAGAATATGGAAATGATACACTGTGCGCCGGGTATTTAAAGTTCAGTTTCGCCCGAACTTACACTACCTTAGTTGTTTTCTTTCTTTTCAATAAATCACTCATACGCACTGTGCGACCCAAAAGAAGCGTGACTTTTGCCAATTTGAATACAAATAATATGTCTTTATTATTCATAGCAGACTTTATAGTTGTCAATTTGTGAATTCAAAATTGTTACCCCGTTTCTTGCGCATATTATTTATTATAATTCTAGCATGGCCTAGCCCCAAAAATCAACGCATTTTTTGTGTGGTTAATGTCTGCTTTTATAAACAAATCAGCGCAGCTGCATATGCAAGCCCGCAAATGCTCAAATGTACGTATGTATATATGTATGTACCACATACATGAATGTATGTACATATGTTTCTTTGTAATTGTGACAGGCGGAATAGGTGATTATTTTCTTTTAATACACTTTTTTAAATTTTGTTTTCATATTTTGTGTGCATCATGCCACATAAAAATGTTTTCAAGCACAATTACAATAATTCATAAATCTGCGAAATGCGTTCAAGAAAAAAAAACAAAAATAAATATTTGATGCAAATAAAAAAACTAAGTACTTTGTGATGCTGTATGTACACACAACATTTATGTAGATGAAGTAGAAAAAAAATCATAAAATCAGGCTGGTCGCGCACCAACGCCTTCACAGACAAAATGTAATCAGCATGTAAATAATAATAACAACAACTATGAGTACAAGAACAACATCACCAACTTCATTAGCAACACTATCATTATCATCAGTAAACAACAAAAAATTGTTAAGTGTTTTGAGGTTAGCAAGCGCTGGATGTTTGGTTTGGCTGTTATTGGCTATGGTTGGCTAGTGGGTTGCACGTTTAAATCTGCCTACATACATACAGATATATGTATGTTTGATTGTAGGTAGCCTGCAAAAATTTGAGGACCTGGTGGTCCCCTGGGTCGTAGTTTTCAAGTATGTGCAAAGGGACCAGATTGCATACTAGTAACTTGTTATGCTGGCCTGAACCACTTCAAACGTAAAAAAAACTGATAAATGTGTTGAACACCGCCTCATCGTGGCCCATTGACAATATGATTCGGTTTCCTAATGTACCATGGTCCACAAAGTAGTTGTAGAGGTCCCATGACATCGCAATGTTACTGTAGCCATATTTTTTCCATATATTTGGACCATTTTGCTTACTAGTGTTGGTTACAAGGTAGCGTGGTGCTGTACTAGTATTTAACCTAGTCCCATTTTTTGCATGGTATGCATGTACATATGTACTACATATATATGTGGGCATATGCATCAATTGAATCGCATTTGTTTACATTTCATTTTTGTTGTGTAGTTGTTTTTTTTCGTTGCTGTTGCTAAGGTGCGCATGCGCGCGAATTTAAATTGGCATTTGCATAAAAATCACAATTACGAGTGATTTCCCTTTTGAATACAAGCCCGTATATTTGATTAGTTGTTTGTGCGCGACACTGTGTAGCATGTGCTGAATATACTCTCAGCATTCATATATACATATATGGGTGTTTCCATCGGAAAGTCTACTACAAAAAAAAATATATATATGTATGCAGAGTAAGTTAGGCTATTGTGATATAAATATACGTTTTTCGGCTATTAATCAACATTTTTTAAGGCAAACCGTCATTTAACCATGCAATTCAATTAATTGATGCATTGTGCAGCATATTCTAAAATCATGTTCCCTCATAACAAGCATTTCGGAAGATATTTCATTAAAACCACGAATAGTCAAAAAGTAGGTTTTTCAAACGTGGGGAATAATGTGGTATACCCCATCGGGCAAAGTGATATACACATTACCCATGAGCTCTCTTTAAAGAAACAATTATTTTTTAATATTTAAATTAATACGAAAAATTCGATATCAAATTTCTGGATAGTAGTATTGGATATTTATGAGCCAATTTGGCTTCTTTTTATAATATACTAGCAGACCCGGCGAACTTCGTCCCGCCCAAAATTTTTATATGTTTTATTGAAACTTTTTGGTCCAACATTTTCACCAACAATTCACGTTTATGATTTTCATTGGCACATTTGTCTGCTAAGAAGGTTTGGTGGTAATTTGCCGCTTTAAACCTAAGGAAAGTGTTATATCCGTTCTTGAAATTCTCCAGTTGTGCGGCATTTCATAGCACGGTTATTCGCAAAGCGAAATAAATTTTTTCCTCTTCACTCCCTGGCGGCAACAATGACCCGGTTCTATAGTGAATGTCCTAGAAGCTTTACAGTATAGTAGGTGGCAATTTCAAAATGGGTGCGAATCATTGTTCTACAGAAATGCAATATACATATACTTATTTCAGACGAAATACCTTAAAAGTTTGAACGCATAATAATATTGGAAAATCACATCCATTGGGCCAATTGCAACGCAGGAGCGTTCGATATACTCAATGGTGCAACAGGTCGATTTAATCTGACCTTCACGGCCCCTTTTCTCACTTGGCTATTTTTAGTAATAGCTCGACTTCAGCACCACTTGGCAGCACGTTTTTGCAATAGTATTGCATACATATTTAAAACATTAGCCAAATCGGATCATAAATAAGATTTTTAGTAATAACTCAACTACAGCGCCAACTGTCGGATTAAATTGTGAAACTAAACCATCCAGAGACCCACTCAAATACACAAAAAGTTTCGTTAAAATCCGTACAACCATTTAGGAGGATTTCACTCACAAACACACCTACAGAAGAATAAAAAAATTCATTCAAAGATAGCTAAAGGTCGGTACGTTTGTAGGCCTCACACCCCTTTTCAAATAGCCCAAATTTTCTCCATGAGTATGGGCTTGATTTCAACTATATACATATCTCCATACGAAGTTCCAGTACTGTACCATGAATACTTTCAGAGATATGCAGTATAAAAATTCGATTTATATGGGAGGTTCCACGCCCCCCTTTCCAACAGCTGCCCTCTTTCTTCATGAGTATGCGATTGATTTCGTATATCTCCATACCAAGTTCCAGAACTCTACCATGAACACTTCCAAAGATAGGCAGTATGAAAAATTCGGTTTGTATGGAAGATGCCACGCCCCCTTTTCCAATAGTTCCAATTTTTCTCCAAGAGTATGCGATTTATTTCGTACATCTCCATACAAAACTCTAGAACTCTACCAAAAAATTTCCAGAGATAAGCAGTATGAAAAATTCGGTTTGTATGGGAGATGTCACACCCCTTTTTACAATAGCTAAAATTTTTCTCCAAGGGTATGCGATTGATTTCGTATATCTCCATACCAATTTCCAAAACTCTACCATGCACACTTTCAGAGATATGTAGCATGAGAAATTCGGTTTGTATGGGAAGTGCCACGCCCCCTTTACATATAGATTTTTTTTCAGCCTAAAACCATCCTTGGGACACGTGCGGCAGGTGGCAGTTTCAAAAAAATCGGTTCAGCCGCTCTCGAGCCTTGCGAAAACTAACAAACGGCTTTCTAAATATACATTAGTTGAGATATATTATATATTATAATTATATGTTGACAGTATCCGTTGTTTCTGATTGGCGCAAAAAAATCTTGCCTAGTGACGAATTCGCCCCTTGATATGGTCGTTACTTAAAGCTATTTATATTCGAAATTGCATGAAAATTGGAAAACAGGAATCTATAAGCTTATCCAGGCAAAAAGCTACCTATGTATGTACCGAATTTTAAGCAAATCGGGCCATAAATACGATTTCTTCGAACAGATCGGTCCCTGGTCCACTTCTCGGACAAAATGGATCATATATGCTAATATATGCTAAAAAGGTACCTACGTACCGAATTTTAAGCATATCGGACCATAAATGCGGTCCCTGGTCCACTTTTCGGAAAAAATTGATCACGTATGCTAATACATGCTAAAAACCTATCTGCGCACCGAATTTTAAGCAAATCGGACCGTAAATTCGATTTTTTCGAATAGATCGGTCCCTGGACCACTTCCCGGAAAAAATGGGGCATATATGCTAATATATGCTAAAAAGCTACTTACGTACTAAATTGTAAGCAAATCGGACTATAATAAGATTTTTTCGAATAGACCGGTCCCTGGTCCACCTACCCGAAAAAAGTAAAAATTTTTTAGCCTAAAACATGGTGGTTACCGAAAGCTATTTGTATACAAAATTTCATGAAAATCGGACCAGCCGTTCGCGAGATTACCTGTTACAAAAAAAGAGGGACTTCTCTTTATATAATTAGTATAGATTCCGGTCATTTAAGCAGAAACACTTTTGCGAAAAATAATCTAGCTAGGTCGTGCCAGGGTCGAGATTTTGAAAAGCCCTATTTATGCTCTGATTTTTTCAAATTTGGCATGTTTAGTTGAAACGTACATAGTAAAACACACAAAAATGGAGCCGCTAGGTGGCGCTGATGTCAAAATAAAAATATAAAATGCATGTTTTCTTCGCAATAAAAATTCTTTGAAAAACAAAACAAAACTTTTTCAATAAAAATTTTAGTAACGTAACGTGATGTCAGTTGGTTCAGCTGATTAAACAAATAGCAGAAGAGACTTCTACATCTAAAAACTTTGAAAATTATCCTCAAGTATTTAAAATATTACTACGAAAAATTTTGTACAAATAGTCTTGCCAATTCGCAGAGTTTTGCAAATTTGTTACCCAAATCCAAATCGACTGCTGTTTTCTGAAACGTCACGCCAGCGCATATGTTTACTAATACAGTATATTTTGCTTTGCTGCCTCTATGCTTAAGTGCACATTTAAGATACCTACCCCAAAATGCGCATCAGAGGCATTATTTTTAAAATTTATAAGGAAACTGCTCCGATAGATGCATTCAAAATACCTGCACATTGGCGATACCTGCCTTAAAAATTGTGCGACTAGTATCAATTATCAATGAAAGTATTACGTTTACCTGCACTGGCCCTATTTTGCTCATCTCGCAGAACAACGAAAATGGCTATCAATTTATGTAGTTATATAGATAATAAGATAGCAATCGATAAAAATTTCGCTTGCAGTAATTTCTACATGGTAAGTGCTCCGCCAATATTTGGTTTCATAGGGATTCGGATACGTTCCTCATTGAAGTAGTAAAGAAAATTCGCTTAAGTGCCTTTTTCGGTTACGTGCACAAGTTTTTCGTGCAAAGAAGGATGTGCAGCTAAGCAAAATATACTGTATTTATAAGTCGCTACTACCAACAGTTGTACTGAAAAAAGAGCGTAATTTAATTACTATGTAAATAAAGAAAAGAACTTTATAAAATTTAAATTTAAGTTTTTTTTTTTACATTTTAGCATAACGCCAGATTGGATTTGCCCATTGTATATACTTATGCACAAATTTATGTTCGTATAGCAGTGTGCACATCTGAGAATATGTAAATAGGCAATGGGTGTCTTAAAGGCAAAAATATATGTATGTATGTAATTATGTATCTATTTACATATGCTGGTTGAGTGATATAAGGTGTGTATATTTATGCACATCCATACATATGTACATATCTACATCATATGCATATACATTCTTTTATAGCCCCCGCAATTGTGGCCAACTGCAATGAAACTCGTACATCATTCATGCCTACATATGTACATATGTACGTATTTGTAAGTGCCTGCGTTGCAGTTGTAATTCTATTGTGGATAAGTGCCTACATATCGCACGCTTAATAATATAGAGATGTAACTCAAAAATTTGCGTTTTTGGAGATTTGATGATACACATAATGAGCTTGATAGGTATAATATGTTCAGTTTAATAGATAACCAAATATGGCGAACTTATGTGGCTTCCCAGCTGTCTTTTTGTATACCAACTGTATGAATTGATAAAATTGATTGCATTTTCCCACAAAATTGAAATTTTTAAATACTTCGTTATAAAATTAAACTTGCGATATGTTGTTGTTGTAATTCTATTGTGTGTTTCTGCTAGTATTGTTGTTTGTAATTTGCGGTTTCAACTGAATTATTGCTTTTCACAAAAATAACATTAAAGCCAACGTACTCGTAAAAAAACAGCAAACGTCACAACAAAAAATGCAAAACATTGAAATTAATAACAACAACACATGTGTTAAAACTACATACTACATATGTACAAACAATCATAAACCAATGTAGCAATTACAATAATAATAGCAACATTGTTGAAGGTAAATAAATATCAAACATTGTTGATGTTAAACGTCTCTTGTTTGGTTGCAATTGGAGTGCGGTCTGTAGAGGGAACGGAGAAGGGTGTGCCTGTGTAGAATCTACATATGTTTAAGAAAAAAGATCCATCATATTGTCAATGACAAACAAAAGTTGTTGATAGCTGGTGCCGAAAACATAAAACATGTATAATTACAGACGAGGATGCTCGCCCCTACACACTTATGTATGTGGATTTGTATGTATCTACATATGTATGTATGCATGAGGGATTGTTTGCGTTGCACTGGCAGCGGTTAACACTAGTACTATTGCCCAAACTCGGTAAACCTCCCACGGAGCCGTCTAATTACAGACCTATGTACATATTTGTTTGCGCGACTCCGCAAGTCTCGAAGAAAATTATTTACAACCACATTAAAAGCGAGGTCACAGCCGTGAAGGGTACATGTGAAAACCAGTGCGGCTTCAGGAAAAGAAGGACCACGGTTCATGTCGCAACGAGAGGGCACAATAGACGATAATTACCCTAAGAGTACAATTCTATACTAACTCTCGACATCAAAAACGCCTCTAACACAGCTAACTGGTCAAAAATTATGGCAGCGTTGAACCATTCTCCTACCTACGTGGTCCTATAGACAGATATGTACTTATTTTGAAAGATGCGCTCTGGAGTACGAAACATCAGCAGGTACGAAGAATTTAAATGTTTTAGGCGGTGTTCGGTCTATTGCACGACGGTGTTGTGCAGCACATCTCGCAATTCCGATGGCATTAATGCAACGTACCGCCTCTGAGCGCTTCGAGTATGCTGCGCTTTAAAAACGATTTCAGGCGAAGCAAACGAGGCGTAAACTATTTCGGATAATATAAAAGAAACCTCTCCTACCACGAGAAATCAGCTTGCAAACTTCGCTGATGAAAAGCTGGACGGTAAAAAGGACACAATTTTTAACTAGGCGCGGGTTCCTTAACCGATTCGAACACGAACACACATATATGACTACTGTTATGGACATTTACAGTACCATATGCAAGCCTCGCAACGTATTTGACGAGAACAACACTCCTGAGTCACTTGTGGAAACTATGCAGTGTTGCCGTTTCGGTACAATTGGACCAAAATTGGTAGCTTCATTTCTTAAAATAAGGCTTTGGTAGATTGGTTGGTTTGTTGTGGATTTCGAGGGGTTTTGGTAGGCAAATCACATAATTTATTCATTTTATAAAACTTCAAGTAGTTCTGTTTTCGGAAGTACATGTAAAGGATGATGTGAAAAGGAAAAGAGAAATGGGACATGTCAAAATTATTCTTGAACCGGAGTTGATTAGACTGTCTTCTAACCCATATTAAACAATTTTAAATCTTATTTGATTTTCTTATAATAAAGTGTTGTACCTACTTACATATGTTTCAATATTTAGATAACAATGAATGTCACATTTTGGTAGGCTGAGAGCTATTTTGTACCAATTGTAGTAGGGAAAAAAATGTTTGAGTGGCAACACTCAGACTCTGCTACAAAGCAGCAAAACAAGGACAACAGCATGTGACGCAATAGCAGAAGCGATGGAGACTGTGATGTAACAGCGGCGACTAATCGTCATTACCCCTCACGACGGCTTGGTTGAGGATTTCGAAGAAACGACAGGCTTATCCTGGTTCCTTTGGGCCACTTGAGGGTAGAATCCTACAACAACGCCTCTGAAAATATACATATAAATAAATAAAACTGTTGCTACTGTTAAGTGGCTCCTGTCTTGTCTAATCCGTTTCCAACCCTACGCAGTAAGCAGTAATTGTCTGATTATGCATACTTCGCATAACTTCGCATAAACTTCAAACTGTAATTTCTTATGTACTTTGTATGTATTTTGTTTGTATTCCATTACCCATAAATTAGCAGAACTTTTAAAAACTTACCGATCTGTTGAGTTTAGATATTGCTTCACATTTTCTTAAGTTACATTTTTATTGCACTGGTACAAATGGTTGTGCGAAGTTATGCGAAGTATGCATAATCAGACCTTAAGGATTGCTCAGTACTAAAGATTAGATAGGTATGTCTATATATACATACATATCGACGGCTGAGTGGAAGACCGACCTATCTTCGAAAACGCTGTTTTTTACAATTAATATAGACATTAAGAATAAAAATACATATTTTAACATTAACTTACGGGCTCTGTGAAATGTGTGTGGCGACAATGAATTTGTGTGGTTTAAGTTTTTGATTGGTGAGAACGGTGAGCCTACTGCAATATGCCAAAGTTGTAATAACGCCGATATACCGAAAAGCCCCGGGTTCCCGGGATAAGAATTTTTCGTATCCCGAAGTCCCGGTATTGTTAAAAAGCTTTGGGATTGAGAGCCCTAGTATGTACATATATTAGGGTGGTAAAAAAAAAATAAAGTCGGAATTCGAATGCCCTCACCCCTAGGACTGTTCTACACCGAAAAAATCTATCCCTGTATTTTTATTTTTAAATCAACATGTGTTAAGAGATCGCTCGAAGCGCTCAAAATTTTCAATGTATTTGATACCGGAAAAAACAATATCTCATAGAAATGGTAAAGAGTTCTTTAAAATCAATATGTATTAGGCTTAATTGTTTTGTACTTTATTATTATTTTTTACTTTCATTTCTCGGTAATATTTTATTAAAAACATTTATTGTCTTAAACACAAAACGCTCCTTCCCAATAATTGCGTTAACTCGAAATTTCAAAATTTGCCAGAAACCAAGAAAAAATATGTAAATTTTAATTCGATGTTTTTTTTTTTTAAGTGAAACTTCTTTAGCGGCGTTCAACAGAAATTGCACACGGAAATGCTGCAACGGAATTGATGCAACGGAAATGGTTGGGCCTGAAACAACTGCTCCTTGTGTGTTTGCATATGGTATTAATTTAAGTAAAATTTGCTAATAAAAGGTTAACGGAAATGATGCAACGGAAATGGTGCAACGGAAATGGTGCAGCGGAAATGTTTGGGTATGGTATTAATTTAACTAAAATTTGCTAATAAAAGGTTAAAGAATAACACTTAGAAAAGGGCCAATACAAGAATGAAATTAAAGGTGACTACGTACATAGATAAAGAAAAGGATAAAGGCAAACGTAAAAACAAAAACAAAAACAACGATCCGTAAAGATAAAGCAAAAATTACGACGAAGGTAAGTTTAAACACTTTATTTATATATATAAGGACAAAAGTGCAGGGGAATATGTAGATAAAGAAAATGATAAACATAAAAGTAGAGACAAAGAGGAGGATGGGGATACCTTTAAAAGTGAAGATGAAGATGGATGAAGAAAGGTAAAGGATAAAGGATATAGAGAGAGACACAGAGATTCAATCTGGGAACTATTAAGATTTTAGAGATTTTCGGGATTCCCGGAACTTACTGATAAAATAATCGATATTTTTATCGATGTTTTTATGGATTCTGTTATCGACTTTGTTGTCGATATTTATCGATTTTGTTATCGATTTTGCTATTGATATTTATCGCTTTTGTTACAGATATATATCGATTTTGTTACTAATATTTATCGATTTTGTTATGAATATTTTTGTCGATTTTGTTATCGATATTTTTATCGATTTTGTTATGGATATTTTTATCGATGTTTTCATTGATTTTGTTATCGATATTTATCGATTTTGGTATCTATATTTATCGATTTTGCTATTAATATTTATCGATTTTGTTATCAATATTTATCGATTTTGTTATGGATATTTTTATCGATGTTATCGATATTTTTGTCGATTTTGTTATGGATACTTTAATCGATTTTGTTATCAATATTTTGATCGATTTTGTTATCGATATTCATTGATTTTGTTATCGATAAATTATCCATTTTGTTATCGATATTTATCGATTTTGTTATCGATATTTATCGATTTTATTATCGATATTTATCCATTTTATTATCGATATTTATCGTGTTTGCTATGGATATTTTTATCGATTTTGTTATCTATATTTTTATCGTTTTTGGTATGGATATTTTTATCGATTTTGTTATGGATATTTTTATCGAGTTTCTAAGAGATATTGCTACCAATATCAACTTTGGTATCGAACTTATTATCGATTTTGTTATCGATATTTTTATCGGTTTTGTTTTCGATATTTTATTGGATGTTACTATCGATTTTGTTATCGATAGAGTATAAAGATAAAAACGAAGATAAAGGAAAACAGAATAACATAAATGTAATTAGAACGAACAGAGGTAGAGGTAGGGATCTAGATAGAAAAAACACAAAAAATAGAACCTTAAGCAAATGCATATGTATGTATGTATGTATGTATATGGGTTATGAGACAAAATAGATATGTATGTATGTAACGTAAGTTTCACTTATCCAGTGTTGCCCAGGCGCACTTACTTTTTTTGCAGAGAATCACCATGAAATATTGCTTCAGCTTACATAAATTGACCAATTTTAAGTAAACACACTTTTGTAGAATGTTTTGGTATATGTACATGTGTATATCGTCGTTTAAAGAACAAAACCGCGTATCGTCACTCTGCAAAACTCTCTAGAAAATAATTTATGCAACCTCACATACGCGGTTTTGTTCTTTAAACGACGATATGTATTATTGCTAAAAGTGCTTTATTGTTCTTTTTTCTCAATTAATATAGAACGCAAAGCAATGACTAGGCATAAACTGCAAAGATAGCACATAGTCGTACATACATACATATGTGCATACATCCCTACAAGACATTGCTGAGCACTTTAGGCAAAAATTCTAACCCATTTACACTTTTGTTTTTGAAGTATGGCATAAATGAGTAGTTTGACTATCAGTAATGAGGACTTTCTGATGATAACTTTGAGAGGGAAGTACTCAATATTTTGTCCCATGGTCTGAACAAAAATTAATAGTTTTATAAGCACTTTTGTAATTAGTGATAATGATAATATGAGCACTCTTATGATACACAGCGGTCTTGTAGGGATACCATGTTTATAGACACATTTGTATGCATATCTGTATCTTTGGCGCATGCCAATTTATACTTATAGATTTTTTTTGCTTTGCAATGATAAAGATAAAGCCGCTAATCCAATCAGTAGAACTCTATAACAATAGGAAATAGTCACTCGAAATATATTGCCTGAGACAAAATATGTACATATTAGGGATGTTTCGAATGTCATATTTTTCACATTCGCGAATGTACAAGCACAAGTAAAAAGAGAAAAACTATGAACTAATTTCATTATATTAAAAATTTGTACTTTGAATCTTTTACTGGCAGCATTTTCATTTGATTTTCGCGAAGAAAAGCCTTCAATGTACTAAACGTGGGCTCGACTTGAGTTTATACAAGTGGCGCCCAATTTAAATATGGAACGTTTAAAACTTTCATATTATCAGGAATAAGGGTTTTTTCCAAGGCGGATTTATACAAGGTGGTGTTAATGGCGAATTTAGATTTTCGCCGCAGTACTTCCTAATGTCGAATTGATATGTTTGTTGTAAACAAGACGAATTTATATTACAACAAACACATCATTTTGACATTAAGAAGTCCCGCGGCGAAAATCTAAATCCGCCAGTAACACCGACTTGTATAAATCCGCCTTGGGTTTTTTCCTTGCTGCCGTCCCAAAATTGGCGCGTCAAGTGTCAAAAATCCCCATGCTCATACAATTTGTATGGAGCATCCCACAATAACGTGGCGCTAGCGCCGAGCAAATAGAATTTTAATTTTTGTCATTCGTTACGTGTTGAAGTTGGATGCAGAAGACGGAAAGAAAGAGAAAGGAAAAAAGTGAAAGAGGAAACGAGAATAAAAACGAGAAGAAATGAGAAAACGTCAAAAATTACGCCGCGCTGACACTCATTGACAATGGAAAACGCAATGCTTAGCGCTGTGACCATTTTAAACTTAGTTAATTAATTGCTCTTACTTCTTGCATCGAAATATAGTTTTTAAGAAAAGTAAGTAGCTTTTTAATATATGGTAGCGATATTTATTTTTAAGAAGTAAACAAAGACAGTTTGGTAACTTTTAGTACCACAGTTTGTGGCTTTTGAACTGATGAGCTTATAGTTACCATCAGACTGGTTCTTTTTTCGCGATAAAAAAGTAGTACTGAACTAGTTCGTGTTTTTCGTGCAGGGCACTTTTACATAAGCTTATATAAATGAAAAAAGCAACAAACAACTTTGCCTTTTGCACTGCCGATTTTTGGAAGTACCCTGTAGTCAAATGTACTAGTTGTAAACTACCTCACAACTAGTATGAATAATGTGACAAACCGTACTTCTTTCGGAAGTACAGTACTTCTTTTTTCGGTATTGTATTTCGTACTTCGAAGTACAGTCAAATGTATTTCTTTACGATATTTTGTACTTCTCCGATCTTCTGGGTGATCGTCACATGGCTGGGCGATAAATTCTTTCAAACCATTAACAATTTCACGTTTAAACCTACTTAATAAGGCTTACCCACCAGATTGCGTATGTAGACGACGGGTTAAGGTACGATTTCTGTACACCCTTTTTGATCTGACTCAAGGTTATCTGAACCAGGTAACTAGGTGGCCAATCAACGGCGGCTGTCGTAGAATCCTAATATTGAGGAAAGGGTAGGAAAGGTGTCGGTTGCCTTGTACTTCTGTAGGGGAGCTATCGGTAAAAGGTGGGGTCTCTCGCCGAAATTAATTCATTAGCCCTAGGAAACCAGATTTAGGCCTATATTGTTTCAAGGAGCCCTTGTCTGGTGATACTCACTAGAGAAGGCTACCCTTGTAAAACAGGAATTAGCGGAGCATTAGGAACCTACCGCCTGAGGATATTGCAGACAGAATTGTCGTAGCACGAACTGCTATTAGGCTAAGGTAAACCGGAAAGAAAACTTTTCTCTGATACAGAAAATGTTTATATAGGGCACTTTAAAACACGTTACCTCTCAAGGGCTAGTGATGGGTGTTCTGACAGGCCATTGTGCAGTTAGTATTCATGCGGTGAGACTAAGACTTTCGACTGATCATTTTGTGTCAGCTGTCAAGAGGAAGATGAAGTGAATCTCCACACTTTCTTTTAGATTGTCCAACCTTCGCGAGACTAAGATGGAACCATTTTTGCTCGCAATTCTGAACAAACACTGAGCTCTCAGGGATCGAAATTAGCCGGATTCGAAAATGCATAATCAACTCGCGGCGTTAACTTAATCCAACCTAGCCTGTACTTTTTTGAGCTATGAAATAGTTGGTCACNTAATGTGACAAACCGTACTTCTTTCGGAAGTACAGTACTTCTTTTTTCGGTATTGTATTTCGTACTTCGAAGTACAGTCAAATGTATTTCTTTACGATATTTTGTACTTCTCCGATCTTCTGGGTGATCGTCACATGGCTGGGCGATAAATTCTTTCAAACCATTAACAATTTCACGTTTAAACCTACTTAATAAGGCTTACCCACCAGATTGCGTATGTAGACGACGGGTTAAGGTACGATTTCTGTACACCCTTTTTGATCTGACTCAAGGTTATCTGAACCAGGTAACTAGGTGGCCAATCAACGGCGGCTGTCGTAGAATCCTAATATTGAGGAAAGGGTAGGAAAGGTGTCGGTTGCCTTGTACTTCTGTAGGGGAGCTATCGGTAAAAGGTGGGGTCTCTCGCCGAAATTAATTCATTAGCCCTAGGAAACCAGATTTAGGCCTATATTGTTTCAAGGAGCCCTTGTCTGGTGATACTCACTAGAGAAGGCTACCCTTGTAAAACAGGAATTAGCGGAGCATTAGGAACCTACCGCCTGAGGATATTGCAGACAGAATTGTCGTAGCACGAACTGCTATTAGGCTAAGGTAAACCGGAAAGAAAACTTTTCTCTGATACAGAAAATGTTTATATAGGGCACTTTAAAACACGTTACCTCTCAAGGGCTAGTGATGGGTGTTCTGACAGGCCATTGTGCAGTTAGTATTCATGCGGTGAGACTAAGACTTTCGACTGATCATTTTGTGTCAGCTGTCAAGAGGAAGATGAAGTGAATCTCCACACTTTCTTTTAGATTGTCCAACCTTCGCGAGACTAAGATGGAACCATTTTTGCTCGCAATTCTGAACAAACACTGAGCTCTCAGGGATCGAAATTAGCCGGATTCGAAAATGCATAATCAACTCGCGGCGTTAACTTAATCCAACCTAGCCTGTACTTTTTTGAGCTATGAAATAGTTGGTCACATTAAGTATGAACCGCATGCCCAACTAGTCAGCCAACTATCTCTTTTCCATGCAATCAACTGGTATTTTTAACATGAGGATGTCCTACGAGATGGCAATTGTCAGATTTCGGTCAGAAATATACCAGTCTCATACTAGTTCAAAATATACAGAAAAATACTAGTCTAATTATGGACCAAAACTACTACTTTGGAAGTCAAAAAATAAAATGAATTCATGAATATACAATAAAAAACTTTTGATTAAGTACACTTTAATACATTTCTTTTTTTTTATTTAGCAGCCTTAGATTTGCCAATAATTAGTGTTAAATTTTTTGAGTATTAATTAAAAGGAGAAATAAATACCTAAATATTTCAAACTTTCGAACATAAATTTAAATGCAATTTCCATTAAATGATTAGGGAGTTCACAAGTCGTGCTATTTGTAATATTTGCTCTTTTGTACTATTTTTTTAGAACAGTTGTAAAATGAAACTTGTGAGCATCCCATACTTTTTCGTGTGCTATTGTACAATATTTTAACAATTATATTTGACAAAATCAAAATTATTAAAACAGCTTTAGAAAGTTTATAATGCCCAGAAGAAGCGAGAAAAGCAAATTAATGGCTGCGATTTGCGAGAAGTACGCGCAGGACGCAATGATGGAAGGAAGTGAGTCGTCAAATAAGTCATTTATGAGTTTTTTAAATTTATTTGGTGCATTTTTGTTAGGCGATGAAGATGAGGAGGAAGAGATCG
>NW_016157222.1:375474-380383 GCF_001687245.7 Rhagoletis zephyria | reverse complement strand
GAAGCCGTCCGCCCAGGATTTTTATACGCGTTTCTGTGTAGAAAAAAAACTAGAAATTCAGTGGAAGCTAACCTCAAATAGGCGGTTTTCTAAAAGAAAATCAATTAGGGACTTCTCTTCCGACACTGTCCACATATGGTTTGGTTTTCCCCGGACACGCTTAGTTTTGCACTGAATTAAAAAAGATCTTTAATAAGTTAAATATGTTATAAATTAAAGATAACTTACTCCATTGCCATGAGATGACTCCATTTTTTTATTTAAAATTTGAATATTTTATTGTACTCAGACAAGGAAAAATGTAAATAAATAGAAATGTCTGATCCAATAGCACTCACAAATAGCAAAGTAAACATATTTTTCAAAGTTGTATTGTAATACAACAATTTTACTTGTAAAGCAAAAACAACACTTTTAAAACTGTTCTAAAAAAATAGTATGAAAGAGCAAATATGACAAATAGCACGACTTGTGAACTCCCTAGATATTAAAAGTAAAAGCATTCAAGTACAATAAACATTATATTTTTATCTTTTTTAATAGTATTGAATATGGAAAAGAAAACATTTTAGTTAAAAATAAAACGAATACTGTAGTTCATTTTTGAGTGAACTAAAATAAAAATAAAAGTTTTCATTCAAATAAATTAAATTCATTAACTTTGCGCATTTCAGTCCTTTCTTTTTAAAAATTTTTAAATGTAATAATGTTTAAAATTTGAGACTTGGATAAGAATAAAATAAATAAATAATTCAAGAAGTTATTAAATATTGGTAATTTTTGTCTATACTTAAGCTTGTTGATTGATAATTGAAATTAATGAAATAATTATATTAATCGTGTGATTAAAAAAAGTCAAAATAATTGAAAATGATCAAAAATAACAGAATAATGATGTAATTAAAGTTAACGAATGAATTAAAAATTTGCATTTAATTAGTAATCATTAAAAAGGCGCTAATATCGACAATCATTAAATGGTTATCCAAAAAAACATGCTTTAATTAATAATCATTGTGAATATTAATCATTATTTAACAAGTATGGTATAATTGCGAGTACGTACTCGCTTTAGCGGTTTACAATATACCCAAATAAAAGTTGCAATATTTTGTGTACTTAATTGTATTAAACTGTTAAAGTCGAATAAAACAGGGCATGAATAAATTGCTTTGTACCTGGTATAAGTCTGGTCATTTTCGAACTAGTTCGGATTCAGTCAGGAAATTCTAGTTGTAAACTAGTATTTTTCCTGACTAGTTTGGGGTTTCACTGCAGGGTATAAATAGTTAAGTACAAAGATACAAGCAAATTAAAAACAGTACGGACGCGACAAAAATTTAAGTTTTTGGGATATGCCCATGTGTATGTATTTAAGTATTAAAAACCTCTAACCAGATAGAAATGACGTCAGAGTTGCATAATGTACATATTATCTACAATTAAAATAAAACGCAACAGTAGAATTCTTAACCTTTTCAGCAACACAGGTACACTGCCATGTGTTGTTAAAGCAAATTAGCTAAATTAATTTCAAACACAGGTACACTGCCATGTGTTGTTAAAGCAAATTAGCTAAATTAATTTCAACCAAATTTGAATTGTAATTGAATTAAAAAAAACAACTATTTGATTTTACGCTTCTTGGAGGTGCCGGGGTTTGAACCCGGGACTTCTCACATGCGAAGCGAGCGCTCTACCACTGAGCTACACCCCCAGACGCCGCCTCGCTGCCAAATGACTGTTTTGTCATTAAGCCACCACAGGCCATAATCAACAAGTGGCATGGTGAAAATGCCGTTTTCTCACCACATTATCGACAGGGCATGTGCAAACAAATCTACTAGAGCTAAAAATAGCCCAAGTTACCACAGTTCGTTGTTGGAAAAAAAAATGAGTGAGCGGCAGAAGGAGAGTAAAATAGAGAGCGTTCTGACCTTTTTATGTTTTTATGTTTTTGTATGTATGAATGTACATTAAGGTGTGCAACGTCTTAAAATAAAAACATTTGTTTGTAGTTAGGTTTTTTTTGACTACTTTAGGTTTTCAAAGTAAGGAACTGTTTTACATTTCATTATTTATTTCTATGCTTAAGACTTAGTGATTTCATGAAATTAATTCACGAATCACCATTTCATGTATTGAATAGGTACATGTATAAGCGTAGTATATTTAAGTTGTATCTACAGAAAGTTTTGAAGAGCTTTGACATGCACTAATCGATTTTCGGATTGTAAAGCCTCCTGCTTCTAATATTTATCAATAGATTAAACTCTTAACATCTGAAACCTAAGCAAAAATGTCGGCATTACGATAGAAATCAATTAAAAGCCAAATTTAACCAAGTCAATTACTACGGTATTGCTTATGTATATCTATAGCACCCCATTTCAAAATGATATTGTATGCCACTTATGTTTGTTTATTGATTTATTTTTATTTAAGAATACTCAATTGAAATAAAGTCCATTATCATACAAAACCCATATATAACTTTCTAGAAACTACATAATATTCAACAAATTTTCACCCAAATTTCAAATTTTTTTCCCAGAAGTGTTAGATTTATTAATTTTTTTTTTAAATTTGCCTTTTCCGACTGCCTTGAAAGGCTGCATTTAACGACAAATATCTAAAAAAAAAACTCCCCACTTACTGAATTTCATCGAAATACTAATGGCAGAGCATATACATATATGTATCTATGTCTCATGTTTTAAAGAAAATTAAATTATATCATCGATCGCACAAATACGGATATTCTTCATATCGTCGCTACCATGTCAACCTATCCAATATGCAAAAATTCTTTATACCCGAGCGCACTTGCGCACAAGGGTATTATAACTTTGTTCACTTAACGGTTGTTTGTAACAGCCAAAACGAATCGAGATAGATATAGACAAATGTATACATAAATGATCAGAATGAAGAAGAATGAGAAGTCGATTAAGCGGTGACTGTCTGTCCGTCCGCCCGTGTACACGATAAATCGAGCAAAAATTGAGATATCTCAACGAATTAGTGGTACGTAGAATGTCCTTTACCCAAGGTAGGTTGGTATTGAAAATGGGTGAAATCGGACTGCAACCACGCCCACTTCCCATATAAAGGTAATTTTCAGAAATACGAAAATGGCGATATTTTAGTAACTACTGAAACTTTTTCACTGAAAATTGATATTTACAACGATTTTTAGACCTAAAGTAAGAATATTATAAATTTTTGGAAAATGGGCTTAGTCACGCTCAGTTATGATTACATGTGTATATCTCGGTAACCGCTGCACCAATTTCTCCCAAACTTGGCATGATTGTTCGCCTTAGTACAACATACTAAATGGCAGAAAATTTTAAAAATTGGACAATAGCCACGGCCACATCCCATGTAACGGTTACTTTTTACTCTTTTACTTGTTTTCATTTACGATACCTAGCGCATGCGCTTATAATGATACGCAAATTGCAAATCGTCAAATTTCGAGTCTTATAAGCAGAGGGTAATGGCTTTAACAAAGTGCCGAATCCCACACGTTTTCCTAATGACAACAACATTTTTAAAACAGTTTTTTTGCTCTCCTGAAAATACCCATTTTCACATTCGACAGTTTGACATGGTGGCGACGAAATAGTCCCCAACTATTTTCTTCAAACGTTCGGGATCACTACCACAACAGCTATCCTGTCTGTATAGAGCAGTTTCTAAGAATGTAAAAAAAACATACGATAAAAATGGCTTCAGTGTTGCCTGTTGAACTTTTTCTGCATCAGTTTATGATCCGCTCTGTTTGTTTTGTTTCACTGTTAATTTGGCAGTACGGTTCGGCATAGGGATGCAAATTTTGAGCAGTAACATCGATACATCGATGTTTCGATGCATGGGAGAAAAGAACATCGAGGCTAAAATACATCGCTAGAGAAACATCGATATATCCATGGCTCCCGATGTTTTGCAATTTGTTAATTTCTAGTTAAATTTAAAGCAATATTGAATACTTTAAAAATCATGAATGTATTTTTCTGTATTTTATTATCCTTTCTATAGCCTTTCTATTATTAGAATCAAAATGCATACCATCGTGAGGTCGTTCGGGCCTAAAGATCATAGGCCTGATCTTGTTGAAATTCTAAGGGGTGTTTGGTTCTGTTTTAACGGCTAGGTTATCAGCATTCAGAATGAATCCAACAATTTTATTGAGCTTGTGGCCATTTCTTATGGAAAATGTTGTGGACAAGCAACAATAGTTTACAAAGGTAAGAAGTTATAGCTGCTATTTGGGAGATCACCACATCTACTAACCACTAACTTCTTCAACCGCGGTCACTGAGGAGATGTGGTGATTTCCGAAACAGCAGCTATCACTTGTGCCTTTTGTAAATTATTGCTGATTTTCAATAACATTTTTCATAAGAAACGGCCTCAAGCTCAATTAAATTTTTGAATATAATTGATATAAGGCCATAAACAACACAAAACAAGTAAGAAAGTCTAAGTTCGAGCCGAACATTAAATACCCGGCGCAGGTACTAAGTATATGATTTTCACCTTTGCGAAAGCTACCACTACATGGCAAGCCGGTGTGTATCAATTTTGAGTAAATTAGCGTCCTTAAATTTCGAAATATTGAAGTTTCAAGCATTTCTGAAATTTGCCGTTGTATGAAAAGTGGTCGTAATTTGAATCTGATTCCAATAATTTTCAACGTTTTGCTTCTATGTCGCAAGCACAATAACCATACCAAGTTTGGTACAAATTGGTAGAACAGTTACCGAGATACATATATGTGATCATAAGTGTGCGGTGCCACGCCCATTTTCCAAAATTTTATCATAAACGTATTTCTTGGTAAAGAATTGTTGCAAGCATCAATTTTGAGTAAATTATCTTTAATATTTATTGATTTATCGAA
>NW_016157222.1:334783-374589 GCF_001687245.7 Rhagoletis zephyria | reverse complement strand
GACGGACGGACGGACAGACAGTCACCGCTTAATCGATTTCTCTTTTCATTCTGATCATTTATGTATACATTTGTCTATATCTATCTCGATTCGTTTTGCCTGTTACAAACAACCGTTATGTGAACAAAGTTATAATACCCTTGTGCACAAGTGCGCTCGGGTATAAAAATCTGAATGGATAATAAATTTAAGGTCCGTCAAACATACCGAAAAAAGTCGGAGAGTCTCCTTAAAGTCGATGTTTAAAACATCGGTAAAACTTCCATCGATGTATCGTCAATTTCGCGATGTTAGTAAATTGTAAACATCGATGGCAAACATCGAAAATTTAACCGATATTATCGATGTTTCAAAAACATCGATGCATCGTTTGCATCCCTAGTTCGGCAGCACTGACAAATGAGTGTATACCAAAAGAGACATAAAAGTAATTAAAGATAAAAATTACCTTTTTTATCTTGCCATATAATTATCCAATATCTATTAAAAACATCATAAAAAAGAGAAAACTTGCAAATTTTTGTTGCAATTTTTTACCTTCTCGTTGTTATACCTAAGTTCTCTGAATAAGCTTTTATGTAAAGCAGGGATCACACACGATTTGTACTTTTGTACAGATTTCTCCATTTTCTTCGCTACAGAGTGGTGTTGTTTGGAAAGTTGTTATTGGGCGGAACTCATTCTCGATAAAAATTTCTAGACAACACCACTCTGTGACCACCAAATGTTCAAATCGTGGGATACCTGCTTAAGTCTCAAGTTGACTTTGATTTTGCTTGGTCGACTCAGCTCCCGCCCGTTTATTGAAACCTGATTTTAATGAACCAGGGGCCAGTTTTTCAGTTAAATCTGGCTGTAGTTTAAAGTAAGTTTAAAAGCTTGATCTAGCTGGTTTAAACTAAGATGAGCCAATGGAATGTCAGCCAGCCTGCACGATCCAACTACACAAGATCTGACAAGATAAAGCAGAAGAAAAAAGTAATTTTCTGGCTGACGTTTGTAATTTTGGCGCCATGTTATTTTCTTTGAAAAGTAAACAAAAAATATGAAGACGAAGCATAAAGAATAAAATACAAGCAATTTTGTAATACATGTTTGTGCTAACCAATTTATTATTTTTGTACGTGTTTTTGCAACCAATCACCGCGCACTTCATTTTAATTATATTTGCACAAAAAACTTATTCAAAATTGCTTAAAAATCACTAAAATAAACCACCGACAAAATACACATAAAGAAAGAAGCAAAACAGAAATAGCAAACTTCAAAATTACGAACGTCTCACACTTTTTTCTCAATTGCTATTACAAATGGCTGCTTCTAAACGGGTGAGATCTGTTCTAATTGGTTCATGGCCAGCTGGCATAGTATATATGTACGCATGATGCAATGATACAAGGTGGTATCAGTTGTGACGGCTCGATTTGACACTGCCTTAGCTCAGTAGAATAAGAAGAAAAACAGGAAGAAATGAATCCCCATATGGGGGAAAAATACAAAATTTCACATTTTCTCCTAAACAAAATTTGCTCTTTTAAAGTATATTCGTAATGAAATGAAATAAAATAAGATAAAATACCTTTTTAAGAAAAGAAAATGTGTATACTGAGAAAAAATAAAAAAACCTTCAACTATATTATTAGGCAAAGAATTGTTAAAGAAGTAACACTGTTTCACCTAAGGCAGTCAATATGGCGGAATTAGAGCGAGAAGTTGCCAACCGATAACACCATGTATTATTGCATCATGATATGTACGTATGTTTATGTGCATAGTTAATAAATGTCATGATTCAGTAATACAAGGTTAGATAATTATTGACAGCCGCGGTTTGACACTCCCTTACATAAGGTTGCATTTACGAAGTATGGAGAAAGGGGAAGAATGAAATCTCTTGGTGCGAAATGGGTAGTAGGAGAGTACACAAAGTAGGCAATTAGTAGTGAAATTCCTTTTGTGAATTCTAATGAATCTGGCATTTTAAAGGAAATATTGGACGGAATCTTAATATATCTACGTGAATTACGTAATTTATGTGCTATTTAGCTGTATAAAAACTGCAAAAGGCCTCAAAATTAAAATGAAACAACTATGAGATTTATGTAAACATCCAATTTAAAAACAATTTATGTTTTCATCAGTTAAATGTGCTTCATATGCATATACAAAGCTACACTTTTTCCAAGTAAATTTGCAAAGAAGCAACACCGTGCCACTGCTAAGGGAGCGGTGCTAAAGAGACAACTGTCAATTTTTCGAACCTTGTAGTATTGAATCATGAATAAATGTTAAATCTATTTTCCAATTTAAGGCCTGTATGCAGCTCTCAAGAAAAGCAAACACTCCATATAAAATGACGTACAAGAAATGGCTAAGAAATTTTCTTGAGTCAAATTTCCTTAAGGCAGTACGCAGTTCTTAAGGAATTCGCTACGCTTTCTACTACGGTTTTCTAAAGTTTTTTTGTGAAAAAAGAGCACAAGGCAACCCAGGTTTGGAACATAAATACATGCCCGTTCCATTATTTCTTGAGGAAAGAGTGAGGCAACAGGCTGTGAAGTATCAAAAATGTCAAAATTCCTTGGACTCAGACACGAAATAAAGTAAATTTTTTCTTGACCGTTTTCTTGGGAGCTGCATACAGGGCATACAATTTCTTGGTTGTGTGCAAAGAAATTCCAGGGTTGGAATAGTAACCGCAGAACTCTACAGGCAAACATCAATGGCCTACCAACTGTCATTTTGAAGAGCAATATGATTGCAAGTTTTTGTGTGTGAGCACTTTAATGTCTTGAAATAAGCATTTGCCGCATGATGCCACCAGACAACATTCTTTCAATTTCGATTTTTAAATACATTTAAATCTTTAAAAAACCTTCTGAATAATTTCCTAAAACGTAATCCTAAATAATCCAATAGGAAACAGATTTTTATTTTGATTTGATATCAAAATTACCTCCAGAACGCTTTCTTTCAAATGAAACCATGGCTGTCAAACTATCGAATCGCCTGCAATAGATGTAAAGCAATAAGCGCTGACATATATTGCAGACCATGGGAAATAGGCGGTCTTCATTGGAAATATATTTTGTGACATGGTTATCACGACATCAGTGTTTTCCTGTGGAGACAAGGCGTAAGGAACTAAAATGATTAATCGTGATTATGTATGTATGTATGATTATGTAGGTACATACGATTGTTTGCATGCATGAATATATTTACCATCGTAATATACATATGTATGTATATGAGTGCCACCCGCTATAAATTATTTACGTCAGTAAATCTATTTACCGACTTCTTACCTTTTATTTATTTTTAGATATTTTTATAAATGTATGTACATATGTGCACATTACATTCATTTCATAGGTGTAATGCTGCAACTGCGATGAGTAGCCTGGGTGTAACTTGTCATTACAGCTGAGCTAGGCTATGCATAACTGGTTACGCGCAAGCAAATGAAATTACATATACATATGTTTGTATATGCACGTACAGTTTTTAACACAAAATAAAGTACAGAAGCATGGCTTTTATGTAGGGTCATTTAAATAAATTTAAGTTAGATTGGTTAAAGTTAAAAAAATTGTAATCATATAAGTTTAATTTAATATAAACTATGTTAGTTTATTTTATTCTGTTCTTCTGCGATTTGGTTATAAATATTGCGCCATCTGTTAATCAAAAGCCGATATACCTAAACACACATACTTTTTCTCTCCTTCTCACACTTCCAGCGCAAACACGTGTTTGCAAAATGATGACGAAGTGCTTTTGTGTGAAAAATCATTTATGCCCATATATTTGAATTAAAAAAACATACTTAGAAGATATCAACCAATACTTCCCGTATATTGAACGAAACGAAAAATCTCGAATTTTTGATTAAAGAAAACGAAAACAAAATCATTCGAGCGGTTTTTGAGCGCTTTGATATTACAAAAAAAATTGCTAATTTTTTCAACAATTTTTAGGATGAAAATGCCCAATATTTGTAGAATTTATATAAAATTTGTACACGATAATATTTCTGTTCCTCCAAAGAATCTATATCCTAAAAATGAAAGTTTTATCTGCAAACCATAAGTTGCTAGAGCACTTTAAAAGCTCAAAATTGACCCCAAAATAAGCCAATATCTACCGTTCTTTCTACGACGGAAACCGATTTGGTTACTTACCAAAATTAATCTGCCGATATGTTTGGAATTTTATCTTTTAAACGCCACACTTTTTTTGAAATCGCTTCATTAGTTCTCGTGCAATAAGCGTTTTCGTGAAGTTCTAAAATTTAAAACTACAACAATTTGAGCATAGCCTTCATATCGAGACGTAAGACGTATTCTACGTCAAAACTGGATCACGAGCAAAAAAGGTCGATGGGCGCACATCCTGATAGCATAATTGGGGTAATGATCTCCAGTGGAGAAAAGTGGGAAGCAGTCGCGAGATACGTGAAATTCGTACTTCGCTGCAAACGTGAAGACGGATGTCTACTGAACGCACCGAATGAAACGCCCCTATAAGAGAAAAGCCCTGGGGCTCCAAGAGCGCGCTCCTGTATCTGAAGACATGCAGAATGGCGGTGCCAGATGCGGGATTTTTGCGCATGCGGAGGGTGTTTAGGTTTTAGTGGATAGCTCAAGTGGGAATCTCACAGTCTGGGAAGGTAGTAAAGAGACTAGCGTCCTCGGCTAGTGCATAAAAGATTTCCCCCTCCTCCGAACAAAAAAAATTACAATAATGTTATAACATTTTCGTACTTGAGCAGAGGTTTGCCATTGCTTACGAGGGGCGTCCGCTGTTAGGAAAAAACTTTTTCTAATTTAGATGTTAATCAGACCAGGGATCGAACTCAGTTGCTGTTGAGTGGTAGGACGGTTCCTCAAGCACCAGCTACATCATCAGTGTACGCTCGATAATGTGAACACCTCAAAATATGAAAAATTTTTAACCGACTTCACAAAAAGGAGAAGGTTATCAGTTCGTCGAAATATTTTTATTTCTTTTTTTATTATGTATGTTACCGGCTAACTTTCCTTTTTCATCGGAAAGGTGGTGCTTCAAGGGTGGCCGATTACTAATTTTGTTTAGATCCGATAATTGGATCGTGAAGAAATTAACGATAATCTTAAATTTTTATATGAGAATGGACGTCTGTTTTGTTTTTGCTGAAAAATTACTTGTTATTTTGCATTGACTACTTTAAAAAGAGAGGTCTTGAATGTTCTAAATGATGAACAATATGTAAGATATTTATATGAATCCTTACATACTGATACTACATAAATAAATGCAATTTTCCAATTTCTAAGTTCGGGGAATCCCGTACTGTTGCGAAATATGCGCATTTTGCTTGCATGTTACAAGTTCACCCCTTTTCAATTCATAAGAATTAATTCACACGCAGTTAGCTTGGGCACGGAATGCTTAGATTTTTGCGACAAGCTCCAAAAAGTGTGGATTTTATAGAAAAAAATTTGGTTTAAAATGAACACTTAAAGTTGTTTTCATAAAAGTTTTTCTGTACTCCGTTTTTTTCATAAATATAAATATGCATTTTGAAATGCTTAACTGGGTTAAAATCTGGATATTTTGTGTCTTAATTTTGACATTCGCAAAAGTTTTATTTAGTTCACATTACCGAGCGTGCACTGTAATTAAATGTGTTTGAACATACATTTTTATGAACATACTTGTAGAGCTTTATGTATGGTTGCCGACAACTGACTCCAATTACACTGAGTACCGGTGCTGGATGTACTCATTCACTTACAAATGAATGCAATTGCATGTTTGTGTATATAACAAATTCATACATATATATGCATATAGATATGTTCGATCTGTCAAATGCACGCTTACCGCAAAAAAGGAGAAAAATTATAAAAATAATGGAAACATCTATCAATCAAATACTAGGCAAATAAAATAGTGCTGTCAATGTGACGAAAACAAAAATAGAAATGCACAAACATACCAGTACCCATGGGCGTATACAGGGGAGGGTAAGTGGGGCAGCTACCCTACCCTAGGCTCAACAAATTGTTTCATATTCTATAAATATTAAAAAGCTATGAAAGTTAGTACTTCGGCTGGAACTCCACAACAAACTCTTCGGTCCTTTCAACACTTTATGAGCTTATGATGTGTGAACTGAAAAAAGAGTCAGCCAAATATTCTTCTTTCAACACAATACTTTGTAACTTTAACTATATTTAATTGACGTAACTAAATTGTTTTCTCAGTGTGTGTTTTTTACTTCAATGTACATAATCATAAATAATCGAATAGAAAACAGCTAAATTTTTGCTTTCGCATTAAAATATCAATAATGTCGCCGCCAAGAAGTTTTCGTCACCTACCGTAGTGGCAGTTCATTGCAAGCAATAGATTCCATAATATAAACCCTGAGATATTGTATATTGCACAATAGTTGCCCTTCCATTTCATTTTCTTTCGCAACATATTGAAATCACTTAATGTTTTCTTGCCATTAATTTAAAGTTGAGAAAATATATGTTGGTAGTAAAATAAATATGTGGTAGTAAAATAAACTAAATACACTTGGGTCACATTATGACCCGAAACGCATTAAGGCCCAATTTCATATGAGCTAATTAAGTAGAGATTGTAGATTAACTTCAAAACTTCATTTTCAGATCATTTGTATATTTAAACTGCACTTAATTGGCCAATTTTGGCTATTTAAATATGAGATGTGTTTGTAATTCAAATTTGATGTTTGCAATAACCTCTTGGCAATAAATGAGATTATCATGAATTTTTGGAAAATGGGCGTGGCCGCATATGTGCGTATCGCCGTAACAATTTCTACTAAAATCGGTTCAATTATTGCCCTTGGTACAAAAAAGGGACATGTTCCAACATTTTGAAATCGGACTAAAATAACGCCCTCTTCCCATATAAAGGTAAATTGCAGAGATACGAATACTTCAATATTTCAATAACTAAGGACGTTAAATCACTCCAAGTTAATTCTTACAACAATCTCTGAATATTATAGATTTTGGGGGAACGGGTGTGGCAACCGCCCACTTATGACGACATAAATATATCTCGGCAACAGATAAGTCGATTTCTACCAAGCTTGGTTCAATTAATACAATAGGGGTATACTCTGAGTCTTGCAAAGCCCTTGCATGGTGCACGGTTTGCAAAGCTGTCCCATACGAAAACCGGTTTTTACCGTGCAATTCTTGCAATCTATGCACCGTGCAAGGGCTTTGCAAGACTCAGAGAATACCCCTAATAAGTTTAACTGAGGATATATATTATTGAAAATATTTGCAATACGTGCGCCGGGTATATAAGGTTGGTTTCGGCCTGTCATGTGTTTGTATGACATAAGTTTATGTGATGGTTGTCTCTTAACCAATCATTTTTTTGCGTTCATATGTGCAAAAGTACGTAACTTGACATACCGCTTCCCCACTTGCGTTTACCCTTTGCAGATCCACGAGCACGTTAATACGTTTTTTTTTTTAAGTTTTTTTTCAAATCACTTTTTAAAAAGTTTTATTCCGAAGCTTTTTCGTCAGCAACATTTTCTTCTCGAGGGTTGGCTACGTTCATACAAACCCATTTTTTTATTAATCTGTTTAGCGGTTTATTTTTACCTATTCGTTTGCAATGTGAGAATGGTTTTTGCAACAACGTAAAATGCAAGGAAATCTTATATTTATCTGTACGCTTGGAAAACAATCGCTTGTTGACGATTGACAGCAACGTATTCTCATTGCTCAATTGTTGCAATATGTGCATATATACAGGTATAGATTTATATTTGACTATTGTTTTACCTTTTTAAAGCTTGAGTTATATAATTTAAACAACATAACAATACATATTGTAACTCAAAATCAGCTATCGGCACCTTTGCTGTCATAAATACACATGTGCACGTATAACTTTTGTGTGTTGGTTAAACAAAAATGCGCATTTGACAGGTGTAGAGCAATTGTTGGAAATGTCAACAGATGACAGCTGTACGACATTTGCAATATGAATTCGCTAATTCCTACGCTATGCATGCAATTGGTGAGGCAAACGTACATATGTATATGTATATTTTTATATCGTAGAATGTTTTTCTAAATTAAAAGTAAATAACGCGCTCTCTAGATAGGGATGCTAGATTATCGGCTTAGATAATAAGGATACTAGCACTTTTCGGCGCAGGAAAGTCGGTACATTCTTTTCAGTTTTTTTTAATTCAACGAACAAACCCATAATAGTTCATTTACAGAGGCCATTCAAATATTCGTTTATCGGATCAAATACAATTTTTAATATTGTTTATATAAGCTACCTGAAACTTCCTAGGGTAGCGGACGTGGCTCTTTGAATTTGAGCTCTAATTCTTTGAAGTAAATCTAGCACACGATTTTATGTAGATTTTTTTCTTGGCCCCGTAGAAGAGTGGTTAGTCGTCCGGTATACGTCCCCGTAGGGTGAACACACAACATGATAATGAGGGAATAATAATTATTTCTTCTTCCTTTTTTCATAATCTCTGTACAAATCAGTACTTGAGAAGTGAGAAAAATAATTCCAGTAGGTGAAAATTCAATACTGTATTTCCTAAATAAGTCAGCACTGCGCACTGGTAACTCAGGTGCCACCTTTGATGAAAAGATATTTCTCACCAACGTATGCGGACGTATTATGTGTAACTCCACTCGCTCAAGATAAGATGGTGACAGAAAGAAGGCAGAAGGGGATACAAAAACAAAAGGTCCTAAGTGCTTATGTCGAATAAGCCATGCTGAGTTTAATGCGACCATCAACCAACTAAGAAGATGCGTCAAAGGCAAGCCTTACCACCATTTCGTCGATTTCAAAGCCATTTTTTATGACACGAAGAAAAACCGGGGCAGTCTTGTGAGTCTGAATTCCGTAAAGCTAATATTTAGCACACCTTTTGATTCGGAGCCCTTCGACATCAAAAGAAGGTTTAGATAACTTGACTGCCAACTGAATAGGAAAGACCACATTAAAGCAAAAATTAGGTAGGATGGATACTGATACTGTTGACTTCAGTAGGTGCTCCCAGTGGCGCTGATGCAGCTTCCTCTACACTTGGCTATCTTCAGTCAGAAGTCAAACCTTAGGTTTCGGGAGGCTTAGAATACTCCGTGCACTCCGATTAAGGAGAAGAGGCCATAGCAAGCGCGTTAAAGATTAGTCTACTTCCTGCTGATAGCTGTTCTAGCCATCTACTTAGCTCGTGAAAATAGAAATTGCATGAGAGGTTTTATGCTTTGAACAGCTTCCCTCCAACACCTTCCCTTTTTCACGCACTCGTGTGCTTATTCATATCCCGGAATACCACTGGATCCCGCAAAGCAGCATAAATTAACTAAATGTGGATTAAAAAGGTACAGGGTCCATCGGGTCCATCGGCATTCTTGACTATCCACAATGAGCGCAAATTTTCACGAATCTATGTCGATTATGCTTACTAGCCTCGCCGCTATACCAATAGCTGCAATAATCAGAGGACCTATGTTTAAGACTCTCAAAGATAGTGTTTGACGCCAGATCCTGTACTCAAGCCCTACTTCGTCGAGAATGGAAGCATAACCTTTGCCAGTTGTTCGTAACCTATTTTTCTCCTTCTTCTTATTTGGCGCTGTAACCGCCTAACCAATTTTGGCCGAGTTCAACAAAGCATGCCAGTCGTTTCTCTTCTGTACCAACTGACGCCAATTGGAAATGCCAAGTAAAGCCAAGTCCTTCTCCACCTGGTCTTTTCATCGCAGTGAGGGCCTCCCTCTTCCTCTGCTACCACCAGCGGGTTCCGAATTGATTACTTTCAGAGCTGCAGCGTCGGTGTCCATTCTAATGACGTGGCCAAGCCAGCGGAGCCGCTGTATTTTAATTTCTTGCACTATGTCTATGCCGTTGTAAAGCGTAAAAGTCCGTAAATCTTCCGCAAAATGCTTCTCTCGAAAACTCCAAGATCCGCCTCTTAGGATGTTGTCATGCTTCTGCGCCATATACAAATACGGACATGATAAGTGACTTATAGAGTGCGATTTTCGTACGTCGAGGGAGGACTTTACTTGTGAATTGCCAATTTAGTCCAAAGTAGCACTTGTTGGCAAGAGTGATTCCGCATTGGATTTCTATGCTGACATTATTATCGGTGTATACTTCAGCAACTGACTACAAATATACAACTTAACAGCTGATAGTTTAAACTCGGCTTAACCCATCCAGATTGGGCGTTTAAACTTAGTTTAAACTACATACGTTTAAATCTGACTGCAACACAGCGCACTGAGTTTGAAGATAGTTTGAACGACAAGCAGAGTTAAACTCGCTCTGAAAAACTGGCCCTGAGAGTAACTTTCATTCCGACGACATCTTGATTGAAGGCACATTTGGCTTTTGCTGAAACGTAATAAACCAAACCACATATCTGAATAATCAGTTGTTTTTGAGCTGTGTGTTGAAGTGAGCCTGTTTCGATGGTTTTCACAATTACTTAGGAAAATGTTAAAGAATAGGCACGTGGGAGATTTTAGTAAAATAACTTTAAAACTGAAGGAGTTATCTATAAAAATGTTAGAATGTAACCAAATTTTCAAGTACCGTTATCTCGAAAACCGGAGCCAATCTGGCAGAACGGGGGATCCCATTGGATTTAGAAAGTCCCAATTAAGTGAGTTCAACAACCAAAATCTTTGCACAAATTTACAACTTACACAGCGTAATTTGAACCCAACTTTCTATTTGGGCGATCTAAATGTTTATTGCTAGCATAAATTTTGAAGAACGTGACGAAAATGAATTACAATAATATTTATCGATTTATTAAGAGATTACGATTAAAATCATAGGTAACATATGTACGTTTGCTCACTTTTAAACAATTAAAAAATTAAACTTTTTTTTTTCAAAGTGTACCTGTTTTTTAGATGTGCCCATATATATTCATAAGTATGTAAATTTGTATCAAAATGTCTCACTGTAACATAAAATAAGTTATCACCAAGTTAAAAGAACGTGCTATAAATTAAATACTCCCCGGGCGTAATGCACTATCAAATTGCTGCAGTATAATTGTCTGGAAAAAGAATAAATAAATCATTATAAACAAGTACAGTCGTGTCGGGATATAGTGACCACCTCGATATGGTGAACCCATGGATTACTTCAAATAGTGAACACACACACATCTGTCAAAACTTGTCGTTCACATGCGAACGCTTTGCGTACGCACACAGTTGAGAGTGAGCCTGTACAATACGCATTTTTATACCCGAGCGCACTTGTGCACAAGGGTATTATAACTTTGTTCACATAACGGTTGTTTGTAACAGGCAAAACGAATCGAGATAGATATAGACAAATGTATACATAAATGATCAGAATGAAAAGAGAAATCGATTAAGCGGTGACTGTCTGTCCGTCCGTCCGTCCGTCCGTCCGTCCGTCTGTGCACACGATAACTCGAGTAAAAATTGAGATATCTTAACGAAACTTGGTACGTGAACTTCTTTTGGGCGTAGGACGGATGGTATTGAAAATGGGCGAAATCGGACAATAACCACGCCTACCTCCCATATAACGGTAATTTTCAGAAATACGAAAACTGCGATATTTTAGTAACTACTGAAGATAATTCACTCAAAATTGATATTTACAATGAGTTTTAGACGAAAAATAAGAATATTTTAAAATTTTGGCAAATGGGCGTAGCCACGCCCACTTATGGTTACATGTGTATATCTTGGTAACCGCTGCACAAATTTCTTCCAAACTTGGCACAGTTGTTGGTCCTGGTACAGCATACCAAATGGCCGAAACTTTTTAAAATCGGACAATAACCACGCCCACATTCCATATAACGGTAATTTCGAGAAATACAAAATCTTCGATAAATCAGTAAATATCAAAGCTAATTTATTCAAAATTGATGGTTGCAACAATTCTTTACCAAGAAATACGTTTATGATAAAATTTTGGAAAATGGGCGTGGCACCGCCCACTTGTGATTACATATATGTATCTCGCTAACCGTTCTAGCAATTTGTACCAAACTCGGTATGATTATTGTGCTTGCCACATAAAAGCAAACCGTTGAAAATTGATGAAATCGGTCTTAAATTACGGCCGCTTTTCATATAACAATAAATTTCAGAAATGCTTGAAATTTCAATATGTCGAAATTTAAGGACGGTAATTTACTTAAAATGTATAAACCCCGGCTTATCATGTAGCGGTAGCTTTCGGCAAGGTGGAAAACATATCTTTAATACTTGCGCCGGGTATTTAATGTTCGGCTCCGCCCGAACTTAGACTTTCTTACTTGTTTTATATTCCTTTTGATTCCATAATTCTGAAAGATATTTTTACTCTCTATGTTTTGATATACATATTAACTATTGCAAAAAGTGAAGTAATAACGAAAATATTGGTCAAAATAAAAAGTTCGCGTGCACGCTCGCAGAGCTTTAGTTATTATAGGAAATCTGCACTGAAATCGATACTGAAAATTGGAATTTAATCGAAGCGAAGAAACAATTAATTTTGAGAAAGATGCCGAAAATATTGCAGATTTGCTGAAGACGACCAAGTCAAAATATGGCTGAGGTCAACGCTTTACGAAGTCTCCGCGAAAAAGCGGTCAGGTAAAATTCTAAACGCAAGAAGCAAACATCTATTCGCGCACTCTTTCAATAAACATACATGAGCACATTTAATTTTCTTGCAAATCTAATCTAATATAATCTTGCATTTATGTACACAAATGTATATTTATATACTTTAAGCAAATAAGACTAGTTAAAAAAAAAAATATGTCAATCTTCGTATAGTGAACAGTCGGTTACTGTGAACTTACTTTGCAAAAATTAGTTCACTATATCCAGGCACCACTCTAATGGCTAATAATGGAAGTTCCTGCCATAAACACCTGCTACAAGGCAGTCTTATACAAAAATATTAGCGATGAGCTTTATCATTGCACGTACTAAATTGTTTTGGCATTTTCGCAAGTCATTTTGGCAAGTTAAGATACTGAACACAGTTAAAGTAATAAGTCATTTTAAAAAGACAAAGGTTGTGAAATGAATAAGGATTCGTTGCAATTTGTACCTACTGTTTAACACAAAAAGATCTTTTGCAGGCGTCATTGTGTCTCGGTATCAAGCCATTGTAGAGGCACTTCTTATTTGGAGGCAGGGATGGAATTTCAAAATTTTAAAATGTGCCTAATGGACTGCAAAAAAAGTGCCGAAAGGGAGATGGAGGTACTTCAAAATTAAAGAAGCTTTCTTCTAAGGCTTTTTAAGAACAACATATTTTCAGAAATAGCATTTTTAAAATACACAGAATAAATATAATAGTTATTAATTCATAGAATTACACTGTTCGGCATTCGGCTGGGGAATTGATGAAACCTAGTTTTCCTGAAAGTCTGCAGTATAGTTGATAATTTCGATACAATTGTACTTTTTTGAAGCAATTTCAAGTGCTTTCTACTTTCCTACTAGCAAGCACTATTTAGTAAAATTTCATCTGTAGCCAAAATTTGGCGGCACTATGATTCGTTCAGTTATACGGCACTGTTTTGATTAATTTCTGGGGTGATAAATTTAGAATCGCATAAAATTGATATACGAGACGCGTATTGTGTAGCAGAAGCAGAATTGCTAATTTGCAAAACAAAGAAAAACTAAAATGCGAAGATATTCTAAATTTTAGATAGAACGTAAAACAAATTTTGTCGTAAGTACTATGAAGAATTTTAATGATGAAGTTCTAATTTGGGATTCAAAACTGAGCCCTTCCTCTGTATTATCAGGCAATATGCAAATCAATGTTCCACTAATACACTTATTGTTTCAGAAGTGTGAAATTGCTAGAATAGAAGACAGCAACACAGAATTTATGGCTGAACACCTGGATTTAAAAAATTTTGTCAACCTCAATATTTGTGAGTTTTGGGAAAAAATAAGAACTACCAAAAAGATTTTAAATGAGCCATTGTCTTCAAACAAATACAACATCTCTCAAGGATTGTTGTCGATTACACATTCTTCATCCTATGTTGAAAGGATCTTCTCCATACAAACATTAATAAAAACAAAATGTCAAAATAAACTTCAAGCGAAACAATTTCCTCTTTAATAAGAACTAGAGAATGTCTTAATTCTAATGGACAATGTTGTCACAATAATTGATAAAAAGTTCTGGCACAGTGGAACTATGAGTAATTATTTGCTAGATTAGTAACTTTTAGGAACTTACTGGCAACTTTAATTTTTAATTTAAAAATATCGAATAATTGTAAATTTTTATATTTATATACATTTATGTATGTACCTATATACCCTTGTGGTCAGATGATTAAGTCAAGTGACATTTTGACTAGTTTTGGCTATTTTTCTTTTGCTTATTTAATGTTTATATATTTTTTTATAACAGTTTAGCACTTTGCCTAACCAGCACCACATAAAACCATATTTCAAACTTCGTACAAAAATTATGAAAAAATGAACATTTGCACCCAAAATTTTAAACTTTTTATTTGGCATGCAGTTTTGTAGATCATTCAATTTTAGTAGGTTAAAAAAAATTATTAAAAATGACGGAAACTATTGCAACTATTATCAATTATCAACGAAAGTATTACGTTTAACTACACTAGCTCTACACTTACACTTATTTTACAAGCTTTTATTTATTTCGCTCATCTCGCAGAACAACGAAAACAGCTATCATTTTATATAGTTATATAGATAATTAGATACCATTCGGAAAAAATTTCTCTTGCAGTAATTTTTACGTGGTAAGTGCTCCTCCATTATTTGGTTTCATAGGGATTCGGATACCATCCTCATTGAAGTAGTAACGAAAATTCGCTTAAGTGTTTTTTTCGGTTAAGCGCAGAAGTTTTTCGTGCAAATAAGGATGTTGTAGCCAAACGTGGTAGAGAAATTTCTACTCTTAGATCGGCTGTTAACATACGAGATTTTTCAATGTACTCCGTAGTGATTCTTTCTGCGTTATCGCGATCATTCTTAACCACCGCCAAAATATTTTCAATATGCTGACCAGCGGCGATGAGGTTTAGTTATTGTCTTCATTTGCAAAATATGTGCTGTAGGTTCCAGCAACCTTGAATATTTAGCATTGTCATTGAGGCAAAGATGAACATCGGCCTTGTTATAGAAGCACACACTTGATACGCAGACTTTCTTGTGAAAAAGTATCACTGAATTGACAATTTTTCTTTTGCTGATAATTACTTGATAGCCTTGTATTTTTCCGACTATCTTGTTTCACACAGACGTGATATATCAGGATCATAACTCTTGCGTGTCATTGATTCGCGAAAAAAGGTTTATCACATCTTTTAGGGTAGAAATAATATTTCTTATTTCTGGAACCTCGTTTAAGTCATTTACAACAAGATTTAATGGAAGAGGAAATGCTGTTCTCCTTGGGGTTTTCCATCTTGTTCATTACAGAATGGTAGGAGAAACTCAAATTTCAATTTTGTGCCAATTCAATGCTTAATTCTGTGCTTACTCCATTGTATCAACGATGAAAAACGCAGGTTTATGTGGAAAGTGATCGGTTGAAACTAGAGTCGAATGAAATAAAATGACAGCTGTTTTCTCTCCAATACTATTTAAACTAAAAAAAAATAAAAATATTCCGATGAATTGATAACCTCCTCCTTATTTTGAAGTCGGTTAAAAAGGGAGCTCGCTATCGAATGCCGTTATCTCAAAAAGAAATTCCTTTACGGATGCCGTGATTCTTCGGGCCGAGGATTAATTTAGGTTGAAACAATTACAATTATTCTCCACTACATATTTTTTATAAAGTACTTGGAGTTCGCAACCCATTATTTGAGCAGTGACCCAAATAAATGTATTGCAAACGAAATATATTTACATAAACAGCTCATAAAGATGCAATTTCATTTTTTAATTGGTTATGGTCAGACTAATTTTACATTTTTATTCTAGGTGTGCTCGATAACAAAATATGTATACATTGCGTTCATTTATGTAAATGTCTTTGCTTTCTTTCAGGAAAATATTGGTAGAGTTTTAGCCTTTGCTGGTAAAACGGTAGAAAATAAATTTTAGCTAAAGAGTGGGTTGATCTACCAATAAAATGGAAAGTCCGTGGGCTGGACTGGAGTGTATATTGTAAAGTCATTTCTCAGTTTTCCCATATTGACGATTTTAACACTGACCGGGTAACACTGAAATAGTATAGCTACTCGGAAATGATTACACCTACATATGTATACTTCTGAGCAAAATAATAGCAGTGTGTGATTTTGACAAGGTTTGACTATTTTCTTTACATTAAATAATTCTTTTTAATTTCATATAATGGCCTTATTTTAATTGTTGAGTATTTTAATATTCACTTTTCGAATCTCTAAAGTAATATGTCATTGTTTGTTGTATATTGGCATATTATGCTAAATTTCTTTAATTCATGATTGTGCCAAAACTGAATGAGTTGTGCCAAAAGTGACTCTGAAAATGAAAATGCAAAAAATGGCACTATTGTGCCTACTTTTCCATCACTGATTGGAGCGTTTTTTTGGTCTTTAAACCGGGGTTCCGGTTCGGTTCAACGGTTCGAAAAACAAAAAATTAAGTCGCAAATTTAAGTGTCAAGTGTAAAGTGCAACAACGCGCAAGGTCATGCCTTTACATTTGATATTGTCACATGGCAAAAAACATGGTAGGTATTACCATGTTTAACAAAATGAAGAAGAAGTGGGTACATTTATCTATTGAAAATTGGTTGAAACCTTTACAGAAAGTGGTTAGGTTTTCGGTTCGGATCAAACATTTGTGGAAAATTTCGGTTCGGTTATTGGTTCAGTTAATTAATAGAAAAAAGCGGTTTTCCGGTTCAACAAACTGCCAGCCCCCAGCCAGTAAAAAATCCGAAAACCGATCCGAAAAAGGACAAAAAAGTGGATGAAATGCGGATTTTTGTCCGTTTACTGATTCCATTTTCTGATACTTTGACGATCCGTATTCCCACCAAAGTGTGTGTATGTACAGAAAAGTACCGAAAATGATGGTGAAAAGGATACGTTTTCGGCTGTTTTTTGTAAAATTTGTCTGATTGAATTTTTCGTTCAATACGCTTTCCTTCTGCACTTCAGAGATACTTTCTCATGGTTCAAAAGAAATAAAATAAAATTAGGAAACGCCTGAGGGAATTGGAACCCGGCACCTTCTGGAAGCTAACAAATAGCGGCACACTCTGCACGCTCAGCCACTGCCGACTACGCATGCATGCTTTCAAATGTTTAAGGCTCTGTTATGCATACTTGGCATTGCTTGAGAGTTGTCACATAAAGAATCTGTTAAATGAGCTTCGCGTGTAAGCTGTTACCCAACGCACAGCATTACATACGTAAAAGTCTGTTGGTTTTTGATTTCTACGTAAAAATGGTATAGCATGCAATGCCAAGTATGCATAACAGAGCCTTTAGCTTGAGCAAATAAAATACAATTATTGCTTTCAAATGGCACCATCTTCTTCGAACGTTTCGAATGTTTTCCGGAATCCGGATACGAAAATTGATGATAACTGTAGGAGTTTTTTCTATGCGTTTTCGGATACGGAAAATTGAACTAAACTGCACTGTCGGCAAAATTTATGTTTTGTTGCTGGCTGGGAATTTACAGCAGTAACTCTTTACGCTCAATGTAAGGGTGAACGAAATTTTTTCGATTTCCCGCGGCGCTTTTGGAATTTACAATATGAGCTCACACCCAATTGGTCTGTTTTCAATGGCCGAAAGTGCTTTCCTCTGTTGTTATTTAAATGCAGACTAATGGTGACTGTTGAAAAGATCAGCAATAATGAAATGTCACAGAAGGTGCAAGCTGTTTTTAAAATTTCCGTGTAATCATGAGTGTGCATATGCAAATGCATTGTGAACAAGTAATTTTTAGCAAAAAAAAACCGACTTCAACTCTCATATAATAAAAAATATATATATATATATATCTCATGATCCACTGATCGAATCTTAGCCAGATTAGTATGGGACCACCTCTGAGACACTACCTTTCCGATGCAAAAAGAATTATCGGTTGACGTGGTCCAAAGTTAAGCGGGAACATACATAACAAAAAATAAAATAAAAAATAAAAAATAAAAAAATCTTCCGACCTGATAACCTCCTCCTTTTTTGGAAGTCGGTTAAAAAATAAAAGCGGTTGGGGCGGTTGCCACTAGTGATAAGTAAATATTTTTAGCGTTGGGCTGTATAGATACCGAAAGTACCAGACTTTCAGAAGGATCGACCTTAGGTTAGGTAAAGAATAACAGACAGTTATTATCGTCCATACTGTTACCAGATAAAACGACCATACATGATGACTAGGTGGGCACTATATCAAGAATCCAAGAATTTTATATAGGTTCGACCTTAACCGATTCTTAAATGTATTGATACTTAATGCTCCTATTGAGGTACCTAACTTATACCCAACAGATCTAGAGTATGGAACTCAGCGCGGCAGTGTCACAGTAGAGGCAAAAAATGGCTGACTTCCAAAACGGATTAATACCACGTTTTGGTACTATTCGGTGCGTTATTTAAACTGTTTGTATATGCGGAGTTGTGAAACATTGTAACCATATCTGTATGTACGTTACATATTTTGAATATTTAATATAATAACACCGTACAGCACTCGGCTGGGTATTGGACGAAACCAACTTTTTCTAGAGACTGAGTCATAAGTAAAAAAGTAATTTCTCCGTTTTTCGAAACTAGCCTCCGAAATCGAGATATGGGCCCACGAAGTTCGAATTTAGACCTTTGGTAAAAAATTATTTTTAAATATTGCATATAAAAAGAAAAAAAAAGAAAAACAGAGACGTGGTCCGCCTTTTGCTCTTATTTATATGGTATATAACTTATTTGTGAAAACTTATATTACAGGTGCTATAACGGGTCAAAGGTCGAAAAATTAAAAAGTTAATATATCAAAAAATTTTTAACTGATTTTTAAAATATTCATATCGTTGTAAAGGTGATTAACCCCTTCTTGTGATATGAAAATTTGTATACTTCGTATATAAGATTTTGAGAAAAAACGCACTTAAAGGAAAAAATACTTTTTTTGTATAAAAAAAAAATAAAAAAAAAAATTACTAACCGCTTTTTAAAAATTCATATCGTTGTAAGGTCGATTAAACCCTCTTTCTTCTGATATGCATATTTGTGAGAAAAAACACTTAAACGAAAAAAAAACTTTTTGTACCAAAAAATATTTTAAACAAAAAAACTATTCACCAATTTTTAAAAAATTGGCATCGTTGTTTTCATTTAATATGCATATTTGTACACTTCGTATATAAACATTTGAGAAAATATACTTAAAATGACTTCTTATAAAAATTTTTTTCCAAAAAAATTACTAAATAATAATACAATTGAATACCGTATTTAAAGAAAATAAAAATAAGTAATAAAGTTTTAAGTCTTGTCTACCCACAGCCCTGTTAAAAATAAAGCAAAAGTATACGTAACATATGTATGTGTAAGGCATATAAAAATATAAAAACATCATGGTTTTTGATATTTTACATAACAGGTTATATATAAAAATTAAAGGTAATTTTCCGTTTTATATAAATAAAGTATTCAACTGTATTTTAATTAGTAATTTTTTTAGTTTAGAATATTTTTTATAAGAAAAAATTGGTATTCTTTTCTTTTAAGTATTCTTTCTTAAATTTTTATATACAAAGTGTACAAACATGCATATCAGAAGAAAGGAGTTTAATTGCCTTTACAACGATACCAACGTTTTAAAAATCGGTTAGTAATTTTTTTTAAATATTTTTTTTTTTAAAGGAATTTTTTCTTTTTAATATGGTTTCTAAAATTTTTATAAACAAAGTATATAAAACGGCATCTCAGAAGAAAGGGGATTTAATAACTACGATACCAATTTTTAAAAAATCTGTTAGTAATTTTTTTGTTTAAAATATTTTTTTTTTTTATAAAAAAAGGTATTTTTCCATTTAAATTGTGTTTTTCTAAAATTTTTATATTCGAAGTATACAAATATGCACATCAGAAGAAAGGGGGGTTAATCACCTTTACAACGATGTAAATTTTTAAAAAATTTGTTCAAAATTTCTTGAAATATAGGGAATTCAATTAATGTAAGTTTGCACAAAAAAAGTTATATACCATTTAAATAAGAGCAAAAGGAGGACTACGTCTATATTTTTAGGTTTTTAGTTATTTACATGCAATAATTAAATATAATTTTTTGCCAAAGGTCCTATATCGAACTTCGAATGCCCATATCTCGATTTCGGAGGCTAACTTCGAAAAACGGAGAAATCACTTTTTTACCTATGACTCAATCTCTTAAAAAAAATTGGTTTGGTCCAATGCCCAGAAAAAAAGTTGATCTTGCCGTACAGTGTAATGATCACCCTTTCGGAGTTTTCCATTTTTAAAATACCAATGCGCTGATTACTCTAGTGATGCGTTATGATAACTTTTCGGATGCGTTATGGAAAAGTGTAGGTACATTGTCAACATTTTGCATTTGGGACTACACAGTGCCTCCATTTATTGCTCTATTTCGAGTTCGGCGGTGTGTTTTGGTAGTTTGTGATTTATTTGCGACATCATGCATTGATACAATATTCCTATTATTAAATATATTAATTTTAAGGGTTTGCAACAATTATCATTCAAGGGCTTACTCCCACCATAACCGGAAAACATGAATTGATCACAGCTTTACTTCGATTGCAAAGTATGTGTTAACAAGTAATTTTTAAGCAAAAAACAAAACCGAGTTCAATTCTCATACAAAAAATATATATATACATATATATATATATTAGAGTGTCAGAATATTGTTATTTGTGATAAAAAAAGAGACACGTATTTTTTTATTTTGAAAAAAAAGTTTTCTTAGAACCCAGAAACCCACTGGAAACGTGCTTAACCCTTGACAATGTTTAAAACGTTCAGTATCAACGTTTTAATTTTAGTACTTTTTTTTTAATTTGATCGCCATATTGGATCCGCCATTTTGAATAAAAAAAAATGACTTCAGGTTCGTAATCGGCGACCACAAAAACTCTCGAGTGCCGGGTTTCGAACAAATCCAATCATTTTTTTAAAAAATGGACCGCCACTTTGGATCCGCCATTTTGAATTTCTTGACTTCAGATTCCTAATTAGCAACCCCAGAAACCCCCTGGTAACAAATTCCAACCCATGACAATGTGTAAATCGTTCAGTATCAACGTTTTAATTTTACTTGTGTCTTTTCGAGAGCATATTTTCGGGAACTAGACCCATTCTAATTGTCCAAGACAGGTGTGTAATTAATTAAGGGAAAGTTCCCCAATAATATCAGAGTAATTATATGTAAAAACCACATTTTTGGCTGCATTTTAACATGTCAAGAAAAAAAAAAAAAAATGAGAACATAAGCGTTTTTATAAAACACCGACCAGCGCGACCTCTAAGAAAACTTTTTTTTCAAAATAATGCAATGCAAAAAGAATTGTCCAAATCGGTTGACCTGGTCCAAAGTTATGCGGTAACATACATAAAAAAAATAAAAAATATTCCGACGAACTGATAACCTCCTCCTTTTTTGGAAGTCGGTTAAAAAAACTTAGCCGTTGTGGTGCTTGTTGTTCTCACATCTTAATGAAAAGTTATGCTTCTTCTCCCTGCCACCGCTATCATTTTTCTCTGCTATAAATACTAAGCCTTTAAATATATTTTAACTTAATATTTTATTAAAATTACCTCTACAAACATCTTCATTGCTAGCATCCATTTTTTTTTGCTTTTACATTGGCATTTCCGCTTTTACATTGGCATTTTGCGCTTCTTCGCAAAAATAGTCGATAAACCTAGGTTGGACACCGCAAAGTTATCGTTTTAATCTGAGATTATTTTATAATTACAGATTAACTACGGACGAATGTTGTATGGCTAATCTCTTTTTCTAATTACAGATTAGGGAGTTAACGAAAATGAGGATAAACTACTTATATGTAAACGTAGTATAAGTGGGCACAGCTTTCGACTGCCATTCACCTGGGAGTGAGAAGAAGTGGTTCTGTTGCGTACAGTTCAAATCGAAACTCACGATATTTATATCTGTGTATCCTGGGAGCGAGCGAAAGTGAGTAAAACCTTGCGTGGGCTGGGTTCGAGACCCGACAATGAAAAAGAAAAACATGCCTCTTTTGATGACAACCACACTAAACTAAAAGTACAATGGTTTTTTCAACCAAGTTATGGTTTGGTTTTGTCATGGTTAATAAGTCGATTTTAAGAAAAGTGATTAAAGTTGAACGTTTTAAAACCAATTCATATGCCGTGCTGTGGCTAAGCGTACAGAGTTGCTTGCTGTTACATGTTCGCTTCCAGCAGGTTCGAGTACGAATGCCGCGCCAACGCATACATTTTTTCTGTTTTTGGTGTTTCCTAATTACGAAAAAGCATCTGTGAAGTTCAGAACCAAATTAAACGACGAAGAAAATTGATTCAAATTGAACATTTAAGGACAAATTTATAAAGCGGCTGTAGCCGAGTGTGTAGGGATGCTTGCTGTTATTTGCTAATGCCGTCAGAGGCAGCGTATTAAAATAATTAAACAATTTTTTTGTTTTGTATCTCCGAATTATGAAAAGGCATCTGTGAAGTCCTTTCAAGTTTGAATTTGGTAATATTAACCAATTTTTGGTTGATTTTTCTTTATTTATGATTTGAGTGTATGTACTAGACATGAGTAGCACTGCAGGAGTTACCACGCTATTATTTCCTGATAATTTGGAACAAGTGTTAGTCTAATAAATGGAGAAAAGTGTAAATAACATTTTTTCAGTAAAAAAAAGCAAAATATTGCTCAAAATCCATAAATGTGATCGAAATAGTTTGCAAATGGTTATATTGTGTCTTGCTATATGTTTGTTTACCAGATCCAGTTTTCGTTGAAAATTCAACGATATATTTGGACTTTCAGAGGATAATTTGGTAAAAAACCCCTACTTTGTAGGCAAAGTTTTGATTTGAAAATTTTGTATAGGGCCTTGAGCAAACTCGGCAAAACGGTTAACACCACTGAATTCAGCGTACCAAAATGATCTAGAAATGACCTATCTCTCGTCTGTCGGATTTTAAAAAAATGTTCAACGATTTTCTTAGTAAGGCTGTAAGCAATGTCTTTACCAAGTTGGTTTTGGGTTGGTAAAGCAGCTGAGATACAGTACTTCATCCCAAGTGGACGATGCCACGCCCATTTTCGCCATGTAGAAATTACTGCAAGCGAAATTTTTACCGAATGTTATCTAATTATCTATATAACTACATAAATTGATAGCCATTTTCGTTGTTCTGCGAGATGAGCAAAAAAAATAAAAGGTTGTAAAATTAGGTAATGGTAGGGCCAGTGCAGGTAAACGTAATACTTTCATTGATAATTGATACTAGTCGCACAATTTTTAAAGCAGGTATCGACAATGTGCAGGTATGTTGAATGCAGTTTCCTTGTAAATGTTAAAAATAATGCTTTTGATGCGCATTTTGGGGTAGGTATCTTAAATGTGCACTTAAGCATAGAGGCAGCAAAGCAAAATATACTGTATAAGGGGTATTTTGGTATGAGGAATCCATTTCTATAATTATCATCATAAAACTTCCATCAGACGGCGCAACAGTGAACATTTTCACATTTTCTTAGAAACCTATTTTTGCAATTAGGCACACTCCAAATTTAAGACCCACGGTTTTTTCGGAAAATTTGCTAAAAATTACGTTGAATCCTCTTCACGCACAGTCAAAAAAATTAAACCGCCCTAATGTGCATATAATATCTGAGCGTGGAATCCCGGTACAAACATACACCCACAAATACGTACATATATACATATTTACTTACATATATTTTTGTATACACCTCACAGTTATCAAGATGATTTGATAAACTGTAAACGTGAATCAGCACAAAACTACTGATAACGTTTCGTGGCGGTCTTCGTGAGATTACGAATAATTCGTACGAACGAAACGAATGTACTGTCACAGTGCCCTTATTGGACGTGCGTACGCTCCCTCGTATACATACAAACATATGTACATATATGCATGTATAATATAGCCCCTACACCCAGAGTGACTTAGCAAAAATTTACCAAAAAAAAAATTAAGGTTTCTCTTTTATCGTTGCCATGTTGAGCACGCAAACAACTCAGAATCAGTCAAATTTTGAACGCAAAAGCATACGGTTGTGTTTATATATAAACGTTAAATAAATCTAAATCTCGTTTAGTGGAGAAACCGGAAAACTAAATAAAAGAAGCACAACAAACATAAATAGTTTTTAGTAAAAAATTATGGCACATAATGTGGAAGAAAACACATTCAACTTATATGCAAAGAATGTTGTTTATATTGGGGGTTTCGGTGGCATCGGCGTAGAAACTTGCAAGCAATTGCTGCAGAAGGGTGTTGCGGTAGGCTTTATTTGTGGAAATTTCACTGAAGAAAAGTGTTTCTCAATAAAACAAATTTTCTTTTTTTCCAAAACGTACATACATCAATAGAATTTGATGATACTCGATAAAACGTGGAATGAATCAGCCCACAAAGAGCTTAATGCGGTCGACACGCAACGCGTATTTCAATTCATGGAGTTTGACATCACCTGCGGTTTGGATAAAACACGCCAAGTGTTCGCACGAATAATGGAAAAATTCGGTTACATTGATGTGCTAATTAATGGCGCGGGTATATGCGATGAGCAAGACTACGATCTGATCATTGCCGTAAATTTCACGGGTACAATTAATGCAACACTTGTCGCCTATGACCTAATGGATAGGAGTAGAGATGGTCAGGGCGGAGTGGTAGTGAATATATCGTCGGTAGCTGCGTTGACGCCATTCCCCGTCTTGCCTATTTACAGTGGGACCAAAGGAGGAGTTCTTAGTTTTACCAGAGCGCTATCGGTAGGTATGCATACATACATCCATACATGCTACAGATGTACATACATATATGAACTGCATGAGCTGTGAATATTTGTGTGTACATATACATATGTATGTGTATGCATGGCTGACTTCCAAAACGTCAATTGGTAACCATTGGTATTTAAAAAATGGAAAATTCAGATAATTTTTGCTATATTGAATATTTATTTAAAACATGCAATGTATATGGTTGTAATGTGTCGCAACTCTGCATATACAAACAATTTTAATACCGCGGTATAACAGTATCCAAACATTATATTGATACGTTTTGGAAGTCAGCCTATATACGAATTTATGATGCAGTCGCTGCGACATTGTTAGCACGTGATTAGTATTACTTAATAAGCTCAAATTGTACTTGTGTGAAAACTATTGGAAAGTATAAATTCGGAGAGACTACATCAGTGATTCCCAAAGTGGTCCCAGTGGACCCCCAGGGTCTCGACGGAGTCTACGTTGGTGTGAAAAAGTATGGGGGTCAATGAGTTGTAATTGGGGGTTTACGAAAATTTATCTGGTTTCGATAGTAAAGAACCAAAATGGTTGCTTGATAGCCTCTTTATTTAACTTTAATTGTTTTTTAGTGGTGATGGTGGTAATGTTCCTGACGCACTGCTGCACTTACCGTTACTTTGTGTTTTCATACGTGCCACCTGCAGACTAAAAAAAAAACGAATGTAGGTATAACACTGAGTGGGACGCGGCGGAAATTGCTGGCGGCAGAGATTTAAGCACTTGTGTATTTTCAATGCTACTATACGCCACAATTACCTTTGTTGAAGAGATTCTATAATTTTGAGGCCCCTACGACTGAATGCTGGTTTAATTCTATCACTGAGACCGGACACATTGTCGAATCTTCACTGATGGCTCCAAAACTGATCTGGGGTCTTTTTCGAAGTAAATGGGGATAAATGCATCCCCACACCTATGCAATTTTGTCTGAACGATTCCGCTCCGTTTTTGATGCTACAGACGTTACTGCTTCGAAAACGCAAGTACGCACACATCTGTGCGATTTTATCGCAGCAAAAACTGTCAATTTATAGACAAACAAAAAGTCTTTTTCAACAAAAATAAAATTCTTAACTTTTCTACATCAACTATGTTTTGTTTGGCCAACCCTCTAACTATATACTTCCAAACTAGTTCGGCAATGCAAGTCTCGACTAAATTGTGGTGGTAAACATAACGAGCTTGCTTTATTCTGGGTGCCAGGTCACTAAGGAGTATATGGTAATGAGACATCTGACCATTTGGCCTGAATTGGTTCAGACCAGGCATTCCTCGGTCCGCAACTAGTTTTAGCACACCAACTTTCGGCCATCGAAGCAACCAGCAGAAACTGGGTGAATACTTCGCGACGGCGCTGCAGACAACTTGTTGTTGTTGTTGTTCACGTGGCACAAACACCTGACTGTGATAGGCTTAAATGACAAGTCCATTTCCCCATCCTGCCTTGAAGAGAATGAGACGGTGGAACACTTTTTGTGCTTCTTGCTTGCTTGGTTGTTTGTCATCGATTTTTCTAGACTCGTTATTTTCTCTATTGTGAGTTTCTGAATTAAAAGTTTGGCGTAAAAAGCTTAGCCGTTTTGTTGTTTTAAGTTTTATATTTTAACACTGGGAGAAAAATGAACCAAAAATTGGTTAATATTACCAAATTCAAACTTGAAAAGGAATCAACGTGATTTTTGGTTAATATTAACAATGCCTTGGTTGATATATTCAACAATGATCTGGTAATATTAACTACAATTTTGTTTACATTAACCGAACTATTGGTTGGCGATTTTTCGTTTGAATAAGATATGTTCTGCACTTCACAGATGCTTTTTCATAATTCGGAGATACAAAACAAAAGTTTTTATTATCATTTTAACATGTTGCCTCTGACGGGATTACCAAATAACAGCAAGCATCTCTACACACTCGGCTACAGCCGCTTTATAAATGTGTCTTCAAATGTGCAACTTAAATAAATTTTCTTCGCCGTTTGATTTGGTTCTGCACTTCACAGAGGTTTCTTCGTAATTAAGAAAAACCAAGAACAGAAAAAAAAAAAGAAATTATGTATCGCGCTCACGGCACTGGTAACAGCAAGCACCTCTGCACGTTCAACCTCTGCCATACATACGAATTTGTTCTCAAATGTTCAGCCTGAATCACATTTCTTGCAATCGTCTTATTGACCATGAAAAATTCAAACCCTAACTTGGCTGAAAAACCATTGTGCTTTTGGCTCAGTGAAAAGTGTGAGTGATAATAATTTTTTGCCTCACTTTTAAACTCCGTGCGATAAAAATAAAAATGATGCCATCAACATAAATAAACTATTTTACAAATAATCCACGTGCAAAGTCATGAGTGGGCCGAACATTTGATGAGTTTATGGTGAAGATAATGAAAATAACGCTAGGGCTCGAAGTGCTCTTAAAAGATATATAACTCTTAGAGCGAGAGAGTATTTTTATGGATTTACGAGCTCTATTTTTTAAAACCTGCAAGTGTGTAATTACACTATTTTAATAAATAGAAAGAAAATATGCAATGCAAATTTACGTAGTTAGATCCAATCTTAACATTTAATTTTTTACGAGCTTTCGGGAGTATTTAGAAATGTATCAGCAGGGGAGAAAAAAAGTTTGGGAACCTCTGGACTAGGCGCTTATGTACAATAAAAAATTGGGAGAGAAACAAGTTAAAAAACCGGTCTAATCGCCAAATTTATTTAGGCAATGCCTTTGTGATTGTTTATATACATGTTTATTTATGTAGATATAAGTATATGTATATAAGTATTTATGTATGCATACATTACATACATATTATATCGAAGGCTTATTATATTCAATACCCTCTATTTGCGATTTTCACAAAACTACTTTGTGATATAAGAAACCCATCTGAGCCTTAACTCTGTCATCACTTATGTTAATTCTGGCTTTGAAATTTAATAGAAAATTCTTCTCTCAAGCGTTATACAAGGACAGCATTAATATCATAGTTGACAGTTAAGTCTTAGGTGGATTTTTATATCAGAATCACATTTTTGTGAAAAGTGCTGATAGAGGGTATTGAATATGCGCCCTCGATATACTAATTTTTGTAAATGATAAAATGCTATGTTGCTAACAACATTCAGCGGTCCGAAAATTTCCGCATAAGCAAAACACGTTTTCTAAAGACTTCTTTATTTGTAGCCCGATTTCAAAAAGTGATATATCGTTGGGAAGTTAATTTTCGAGTAGTATACATCGGTTGATAATAATATTGACGTAAGTTACTTTCCTCGGTAACTAATTTAAATTTCCTTAGATTCGGCCGACTTAATGGGCCTTATGAATAGAAACTAAGAAATTGCTTTTTCTTAAAATTTCAGACCGTTTACTTAAATTAATTTGAATAATTCGAGTAAAAGGTTTGACATTTTATGAAAACGCAATTGGTTTATTTTTATTCATAAGGACCAATAAGTTTTAGGCACCATAAAGTTGAAAAATTTGCGAAGTAGTGAATGGTCTTAAAGAAATCTACAGTTCTCCGCAATACCTTTTCATTGATTTACAATGCCATAACTACTATGTAGGTCTGATGAATAAACTTTGTTTCTTTTGTTTGTGGACCGACCGAAATCAAGTAGAAGTCACTATATAATTTTCTTCGTGTATTCGTAATTTGTATCCCTTAGCCTAGGAACTTTTCACAGAGACAATCTTGTTTTTTCTATAGGTCATATGTGACTCTGTGGGTCAAATGCAAATAAGTCGACAGAAAATTCCTATTACCCATTTGAAAAAAAATTATGAAAGCACAATTGCAAAATGGCAAACATGTAATGCTTATATTACATTTACATTGAGCCCAAATGCGTCATTTGGGCGAGAAACCTCAAATGCGAGGCCAAATCACGCATTTCTCCATACAAATTCACATTTCCAGAATGACGCATTTCGACGCATTTACACAAAATCACGAACAAATGCGTTCCAATTGCCGTACTATTTTATTGAACGCACTCAGAAACAAAAGTTCCACAAAAGCTTTGGTTTGTCTTTGAAGTCAAAGCAAATGCGGATCAAGCAGTGTAAACACCTTCAAATGACTGATTTCAAATCACGCATTTTGGTCCAATGTAAATGTAATATTATTCATGTTTCTTTACTACCAGCGTTACCGTTTTGGTATTTTTTTCTCTAAGATTATAGTATATAATATTTTAATTTATTTATAAAATTTGGTAATTTTTTCGGTTTGGTAACTTTTTCGTTTCGTTTATTAAATATAATAAATCCTACATTCACATAGGTAAAACAGGGCCATGCTGATTCTACAAAAGAAAGTTGGCCGTAAAAAATTTCACAGAGAAGGAAATTTCTTTTCTGTTTAAACTTAAGAGCAACTATGTGCGTTTCCTGATATAGAAATAGTTGGTAACCCTGTGAAATTTGTTCCAGCGTTCATTGGCTACTAGAATATTGTGATCTCTAACAAAATGTTCAAAAGTGGCAATTGCTATACCAACCGTGTCCTTTTCCGAGGATTTCCTTATAATGGTACCCATAAAAATGGAATTCGAAGGGCTTCAGGGCCGTTGGAGTAGCCCCATAAAAAGTCGAATAGTGCCAAGCCAGACGATTTCGGCGGCCAAATGACGTCGCATATACGGGAATTATTCACGACACTGCCTCGATCGGTTTGTGGCCTGACCCTTCTACGGATATGCCATGAGACAGTCCCAATTTCTGAGAACAATGAGCAATCGGAAAATTTGTTTCTTCGGTCGCACTTTAGTTTTATGTTCAGACCAAGAATTTACGGTGTTGTGGCTAACTGAATAGACCTGTGAAAGTATGAAGAGCGCTGTTTGCCCGCAAAACTTGGTGTGAGCTTTATGATATCTGATTGCTCAAAGCGTCTTCGGGTACAGTTATGTGTTTATGTATGTATGCATAGGTTCTGTACATAGAATTAGTTTGGTAATTTATATTTGAAGGAGGCTATATTTTCTGCTGATTGAGGCAAAACTGCTCATTAGCGCAGGGTTGTGTTAAAAAATTATAGTGAAATAAATATTTATTATACTATTCGTATAAAAAAGCAAAATAAAGATTTATTGTCAATGGTAAAACACAAAATAGATAAGATTAAGTCCATATTAGTGTTTAGGAAAAGAGAGTATTTGTTTGTTACTTGGGATAAATTTAGTATTAGATTGATTTGCCGCTAATCAATTTGAACTGTTCTCGAATTGCATTAATTGATTATCTACACTTGCTATTTTCTATGGCAAAATTTCGTAACAGAAAATTAAGCCGCAAGGTCTAGTGGTTAATCTACTTAGGAATGTACTTATATAAGCAACTATAATCGTAAAAACATCAAATTGAATTCGATTCAAGAAAGGAGAATAAGGTGAATTGTATGTATGTATATACCACCAATGCCGTCTTAAATTGTTATAACTGATGGTTCGTTTGGATCAAAGGTACACATTGGAAACAATTATCAAATTCCATTAACTGAAAATTTCCCAATTACGTGGAAATGCAAAAAACTACTATTCGTGTGTTTCTCTTAATGATGTGGGGAAGGTAGACTTTGAAGTAGGGTTCGCATCATTTCACCTTTTTGTTGAAAGGTAAATACTTATATGATCGGTAAAAAATTGTTGCGCAAAAGTCAAAAATGAGTAATTTTGAGTTAATGCACTTTTGAATAACGCAAGCTATATGTACATATCGCCAAATTAAAAATAAAAAAAACTTTTAAGTCAATTGCCGGTATGTCAAATACTGCCTGACAGAAGCGCTAAACGCTATCCTTAACCTGATCCATATTGATCATCTCTTGAAAACACATCACAAAACACTTCGACTTTATGATCCCCAAACTTGACTTGATCAGTAAAATAAAGGTGCGATTGCCATCCAGAAGAGAGTGGAGAAAGGACCGATTAACTGATAAAGAGGCACTCGCTCTCTATACCGACGCACACTGGGGTATTGGGTATCAAAAGTGTTGATTAATTAAAAAATTTATTTTGAAATAACACTCGAATACTTAATAACCATAGAAACTAGACATAATTCTGCATCACTAACCGAAAAAATAACGGTGCTAAGTTGTATAGTGCAGCTGCATTGTGTTTTTGAATTTACACTTTCATTCTCTATTCGCTTGCGCCGGCTGTAAAATTGATATTTCAAGTTAATCAAAGTGTTTTTTCGTTAAAAAATTTTCAAGTGAAATCTAAATCTGAGTGTGGAGCCGTCAACTTCAGGTATTGAACTATTTTTCAGATATAAGTATTGCAGCAAAAAAAGTGATTTAATATTTTAAATAATTTTTTTTGTTCAAAGTCCCCAAAATGTGAATATTTGTGGTATATAGTTGGACATATAGTTAATTATCGGACCAGATCGCGCTATGATTTTTTTTTTTTTTAATTTTGCGGATTGTAGACGATGTTTCTGCAAAAAATTGAGGTGCGCTTTTGTGGCTCTTTTGATTAATTCAACTTTTTGTTCATAATGTCAGTGGACAAAAATGATCAATTTCCTTGCATATTTTGTGTTGCTGGCGTTTTGTGTTTCTGTTTTGTTTTCTTATTGATATTTATTATTTGTTTTGTGTCGTTGTTGTATTACTGATTTGTAAAGATCGTAAAGCGTTAGATATGAAATCACTTAAAATACAGTTTAATCTAACTTTATCGCAACCTGTCGTGGTTACGAAGGTAGCGTGCTGGCCTAGTAATCCGGAGGTCTCATGTTCGAATCCCACCGGAGGCAAACTTACAATTTTTTTTTTGTTTGTGACGCTGCAGCGCTGTTGTGATGGTTTATTACTTTATTTTTTTCGATAGACAATGTTAGTTTTGTGCCAGTGAATGTCAATTTAATTGTGAATGTCAATTTAATTGTGAAAAGCTAAATGGAAAATTATTTCCACTTCAAAAGTTAACAAATGTTTTATCTATTTTGTTAGGGATAAGTTCATGCACACGTATGTTCACTCGTCAACATCTATACAACTTAATGCAAAACTCAGGATTCCAGCATTTTGAAGATAAGTTCAACTATTTAAAGGAAGAAATAAATAAGCTTACTGGACCATCAGATGAAGATATTCCTGTTTTTAATGCCACAATGAATCGTTTCATCTCCGAATTTAAAACGCGATGGACAAGATGTCATAGAAAAGAAGAACGTTTCTTTAAAACCCATCGGAATTGGTTAGACTCTTCTATTTCTTTTTTTACTAAACAGCTAAAACGAGGTCGCAAAGAGATTGCTTTCGAAGAATCCGGCCCAAAAACAAAGTACAAAAAAACCAAGGATTTGAGAGACAACACATCGTTATCAATGCTAGCTTTTGCAAATCAAGTGAAGTTAAGGGAATCTGGTAATATTGGGGCGTCTAAGTTAGTACATGATGTAGCTTCTTGCTCACCAACGAGAGCGGATAAATACAGAAAAAGTTTACTTAAGTCGGTGGTGTCCAACAAACTGAGTAGTGAAGAAGCATTAGCTGTTTTGGTTGAAGCTGGACTATCGCGGCATCAATATAATATTGTGAAACAGGCTGCTCCAGAAAGGTTTCCCTCGTACACTGCTGTCCAGTTAGCAAAAAAACAATGTTATCCAAAAAGCGATAGTATGAGAGTATGTGAATCCTCAGTCGAACTTGATTTACAGGCGCTTCTTAATCACACTGTTGAACGCCTAGTACTGCTGCAAAACAGTGTGATTGATTCTTTAAACAAAAAAGAACTGTCTGAATTATGTTTATATACAAAATGGGGCTTCGATGGGAGTTCTGGCCATAGCTCATATAAACAAGCATTTCATGGCACAGAAGCTACAGATTCCTCTGTGTTAATAACATCAATTGTGCCATTAAGGTTGGAATGCGGGGAAAAAATTATATGGCAGAATCCTCGCCCTTCTTCTACCAGATTCTGCAGACCATTGAAAATGGAGTTCATCAAAGAAACAGCAATTACGTCAAAGCTAGAGCATGATAGAGTCAGCGAAGAAATTAAACATCTAAATAATTCAACTGTGGAACTTGGTGAGAAAGTTGTAGTAGTAAGACATAGCTTAATATTATCGATGATAGACGGTAAAGTTTGTAACGCTCTCACTGAAACTACATCTACACAAAAGTGTTACTTATGCGGCTCCACCAGCAAAGATTTCAACCAAATCGATAAAACTATAAAAAAGGAAATTAACACTGATAATTTACAATTTGGGTTATCAATTTTGCATGGATGGATACGATTTTTTGAGTGCCTTCTTCATCTGTCATATAAACTGCCAATCAAAAAATGGCAAGCTAGATCAGACTCCGAAAAGCAAATTGTGGAAAAAACTAGAGAGGACTGGTTTGATTGTTGATTGTCCAAAACCCGGATTCGGTAGCTCCAATGACGGAAATACGGCCAGGCGTTTTTTTCAGAATGCGGAACTATCAGCGGAGATTACGAAAATCAACGTTAATTTAATAGTCCGAATGCATAATATACTGATTGTTGTTTCGTGTGGTCATGACGTAAATGTACATAAGTTTCGGGAATATGCACATGAAACGGCTAGAATATTTGTAGAACATTATCCGTGGTACTATATGCCTCCAACATTGCATAAATTTTTTATTCACGGACCTGAAATAATAGCATACGCATTGTTACCGATTGGCCAATTATCGGAAGAAGCGCAGGAAGCTAGCAACAAAAATTTCAAAAAATATAGAGAGAGTAATTCCAGAAAAATGGATCGAGAAAAGTCGAATCAAGACGTTTTTAACATGATGCTGATTACTTCTGATCCAATAATATCAAGCAGGAGAAAATTGCCTGAAAAAAAATTACACAGCCTACCAAAAGTAGCTGTGGATATGTTACAATCTCCATCCTTAAATTTGCCAAAAGCTTATGCCAGAGACAATAACAGTGCTCATGGCAGTGATTCCGACGAGGAAGATGGTGACGATGATAGTAATGATGTTGCATAATATATTGTTTGTACTGAAATTTATAATGAAATGTTTTTGTTTTTATTTAATATAATAAATAGTCGAATTATCGCAATATTTAATTTTTTCTGCATATTTTAGGGTATTATACAGAAAAACCTGTATCATCGATATCTCGCTAACTAGGCGATTTATCGATAACTTCATTTTAGAAGTTTGAAAAAACAAAATTATCTGGTCTAGTAAAACGCAAAAAAGTTATCGATTTGTTTAAAACTTCAAAATGAGATATCTCGATAACAAATCGAGTTATCGATAATTCTTACTTAATTGTTTCGGTTTATTTTGAGGCATTCTTTAAGAAAATAAAACGGTGAAAATTTTTAGATTTTTTTAAACTTCAACTTCAGATATCTCGATAATAAACGAGTTATCGATAATTTTTATAAAATTTTTTCGGCTTATTTTGAGGTGTTCTACACAAAAATTATCAATTTGAGAGGCCTCGGAATTAATCGACAGTTTTGATACAAAATACCCCAGTGTGCGACGGATCCAAGATGGACTGCGATATGGGTGGATCTACCCCCAATATTTCGACGTCGCTCTGACTCTACATCTGGAAAAGCGTGTAAGCATCTTCCTTTGACACCTGTGAAAGCATATTAAGTAGCATCTTTAATAGCCTAATCTCAGCTAATCACATACTACATCAAAATGGAGATGGATTAGTATTTTGTATTATTGGAGAAATTTTTTGAAATTAACAATTCAATGATATGTCGACCATAAATTTGATGTGGGGCGTAAGCAAGCCGGAGATCCCTGGTTCGAATCTCAGCTGCCTTAAGTTTTTTTTTTTTAGAGCAACTAAGCGACCCGTTCGGCAGTCTTCATAGGGCATACTCGAAAGAAATTAATAGCTCTTTCCATATAAACAGATAAACAGATAAATAGTGGTATTGCGCGAGATCCCGGAGTGATTGCGGATTGGTAGCATTTTTTGCAGGAATACTTGTTGTACTTACACACATGTACACTGCCGGAACAACGTGTTGGCACAGCAAATTTTTCACAATATATGCAACAATTTCTATTCTAATATTTTTCTGCGCATTTTGTATAAAAATATGGTTCATTCAACAACAAAAAGCATAAAAATTAAATTCCTAAACTTTGTGCAAAACTCCCGAAAATTTAGCAAATTTTCAACTTTTTAATCAGATTTTGCAGTATGCAGTTTTGCAGCCCATTAAATTCTAGTAAAAAATGCAAGTTCGGAGTTAGTTAAAAATCGCGTTGATTTTTGAGAATTTTTATTGTTTAAGGTGCTTTGCTTTTTTTCCATATAAAGTATTTTCGAAAAATTTTTTGTATGGAAGAGACTGCGTGAAAAAAATTGCAAAAAATCAACGGTAATTCCTAGCTACTTAAACCTTGCACATTATTGTAATAAAATTGATTGGGCTACAAATCTGCATACATAATCTGATTAAAAAGTTGAAAATTTTCACGAAAATTTGCTGAATTTTCGAGAGATTTTCACAAAGTTTAGGAATTATATTTTTATGTTTTTTGTTGTTGAATGAACTATATTTTTATACGAAATTAGTAGAAAAATATTAGAATGAAAATTGTTGCATATATTGTGAAAAATTTGCTGTGCCAATCCTTTCTTCCGGCAGTGTATATCTATCTACCATCTATGTACATACATACATTTATTTATTATTTGCTAATACGTTTTTTTCCGCCAAAATTCTTAATATTACTAATCATACTCCATTTATGTCATTCACAGCATCTGGAACCGAAAACTGGCATAACTTTATACACGATTTGCCCCGGCATAACCGACACCAAACATTGGGACAATGTAAACTATTTTCAACGGAAGAGTCTCCATTTAAAAGAGAGATCGCGTGGGAAAACATTCCCCTCACAGACGCCAGTCGATTGTGCAACAAATATAGTCAAAATTATTGAAGCCAATCAGAATGGTTCCACTTGGATGTGCGATATGGGACAACGCAAGATGGTCGAAATTAAGAATTTCTGGTGTCCAAACAAGCAAAACGAAGAAGGGCAAACTTGTCGTAACTTACAGTGCAAAGTGATTGAATGAGTTTACAAATGAAATAATTTTGTGATTACAGATAAAACGCTGCATCCGAGGAAGCGAGTCTGCAATAATGATGTACGAGTGATAGATTAGGTGTATTATCAATTTGAGAAATAAGCGCAGAATATATAGTAGACCACCGTCGTCTGACTAGGTGACTTTTTTATGTAGATAATTTTGTAACTTCTTTTTTATTTACGGGAGTTTTTTTTTAATTTTGAAATTGTTGGATTTTTTATACCATAAACGTAGGTATATCATAGATATGTAGATAGATAAATAATACTGTGAAAGCTAACCAATTTAAACATACCTCCAAATGTATGTACGTACATTTTGTATGCCCGCAAGTATTTATTATTATCACATTTATTAGCTTGCTATTTATTAACTACGTATAAATACCCATTTCAATATAAATAATTTTGATTTATGGAGAGTAACTTAAAAGAGTTTGTATACAACTTCGCCATGTTAGTCTTAATGAGTGAAAATCTATTTGAAAGCTCCATGTCTTTCCAATGCAATTTCTTAGTGGTTTTCATATACTCAACGTTACCTCGCCAGTTTGCATTTCGTGTATTTTTTATGATTTTTTCGAACCTATTTACCAACTGCCAATTTGACAGTTAATACAGTTAGAACACAAAGTAAGCACACAAAGTATTCAGCTGTTGTAAAGCTTTAGTTTAATCAGTAAATACAATAGAAGTCATTTTATTGTCGAAGTGCCAAATTACTCATGAAAGAGCCTTTCAAAAATATAATAACTCCTATAAATGTATAAATAAACAAGATAAGAACTGGATATTCAATGTTAATGTTAAATGGATCGGGAAGAATACTTCACAAAAAACTTAATCCACATAGTAATTTTATGCCGATTTCGTTTCTACCAAAAAATGCAACCTTCTCTTTGCCCTCTACGCACAAACATTAAGAAGAAGGCGATGAGAAGGCAACATTTTATGTAGAAATGAAAACGCCATAAGCCAACTTAATGCTTTCGCTTGGTTCTCACTCAGCATTTTATTCTTAATACATATAAAAATACAAACTAATCTAAAAACGACAATGTTCAAGTGTGTCCAAAAATAGGGATGACCACCCAAACTATATTTCTATACTTTTATAAATGTACAACTGTAGATATTCGATAAAACAACTTATCTCGAGTTCAATTACAGTTTATTAGGCTTTTTTGTTACACGCATACGTATCTGCGCTTAAAATTTGTATGGAGCTGTAAGCGACAAACTTTGTGTGCGCTTATTAATAGTTGTCGATAAAATCAAAATTACTTGTTTTTAAATGAAAATTGCCATTGCTTGTTCTTTTATACGTTAAGTGTATATTATATTTATATTTTATGTAAAACTAAGACCATTCAACCATTTATAAATACAAAATACATTAATTAAAATTTAAAGTCAACAAATTTTATATATATATGTACTATAAATACACATGTACTTAGTAAATAAAATTTTTAATTTTTGTACGAGGGCCCATTTTTTCTCCAAAACCACATATGTAGCTTGTTTTATTAAAAGTCCACAGATAGGAATTTACTTCAAATGTATTATTTTAGTTTAAGAATATAAAAACTGCCGGAATCATATCAGTTGCTAAGCCAAAAGCTGACAGCTTATTTATTAAAAGAGTTGTTAATTAAACATAAGCTTAGTAATAATAAAATTCTGCTCATTGATTGTTTTATATAAAACTATTTTCCATACTTAAACTTAAATATAAATACCTTTTAATACTCTATTTGTTTCAATTGCTCAAAGTTCTTATGCGGAGTAAAAAAGAAAAACGGATCTATAGCGTGATGGCAAGAGGGAAGAGGGAATTTTTCTAATAAGTACTTTCATGTATACAAAACCACTTTGTGGGACTAATAAATAAAACCACCCTGGATGGAAACCGCGGACTAGTGAATCAAATTTTTAGTTCCGTACAAGGTCTTTATCGCCAAAAAGGAACTAGTCCGATAGGAACTAGATCCCCACCAGTCCAAAATCAGCGAAAAGTGGTACTTTTAAAAAACAAATTTTTTCAGTTTTTTTCACTATAAATATATATCTAAAGTGACGAATTTAGAAATGGCTCGGAACTATAGAAAAAGGGGTGCAGAACGAACTATCGAATAAGGGATGCAGCGGGGGGCTTGTTTACTTTACATAGATATGTGTTCGGTGGCTTTTTCGTTCAAATAAGCTTCTATTCTGTGCTTCGCAGATGCTTTTTCATAGCTTGGTAATACAAAACTAAAATTTGTGTTAACATTTCAACATCTTGGGACCGTCTGGAATCTAAGAAATAACAGCGAGAACCTCTGCAAACTCTGCTACAGCTAAAGGTATGTAAACGTACATTTCTTACAATCATTCAAACAAATTTAATTTCAAATTGAAAACACATTTCTTCCAAAATAACTTAAAATCGCACACACGGAAGAACCAAAAAGATTGAAAAATCATGATACTTTTTTCTTTCGTCTGTCGATTTTAGAACTGGTTCGGAACTATAGAATTTAGGACTAGTTCGGAACTATCGAAAAAGGGATGCAGCGGGGGGCAATTGACACTTCCTAGGACATCGCCGTGTTAAATTCGCCAGTTGCTTGCATGCAAAAGAGATTTATCGCGAAACAGTACTGGGTCTAAATGTACTAGAAGCGCACCAGTTCAGAACTAGAGATTTTCCCCACAGGGCATATATGCAATACTTCTATATTGCCACTACATTCAAAGTACATTCACCAACATCAGAGTGTCGATATATGGAAAAAAGAGAGAGAGATCCGATGAGAGAATGTACTCAAAATGACAACTTTACTTTTAACAAGTAAGAAAGTCTAAGTTCGGGCGGAGCCGAACATTAAATACCCGGCGCAAATATTAAATACATGTTTTTTCACCTTTCCGAAACCTACCGCTAGATGGTTAGCCGGGGTGTACCAATTTTGAGTAAACTAGCGTCCTAAAATTTCGAAACATTGCAGTTTCAAGCATTTCTGAAATTTACCGTTATATGAAAAGCGGCCGGAATTTTAGTCCGATTTCTATAATTTTCAACGTTTTGCTTTTATGGGGCACGCACAATAAAAATACCGAGTTTGGTACAAATTGGTTGAACCGTTACCGATATATATATATGTGATCATAAGTGGCCGGTGCCACGCCCATTTTCCAAAATTTTATCATAAGCGTATTTCTTGGTAAAGGATTGTTGCAAGCATCAATTTTGAATAAATTAGCTTTAATATTTACTGATTTATCGAAGATTTCGTATTTCTCCAAATGACCGTTATATGGTATGTGGGCGTGGTTATTGTCCGATTTTAAAAATTTTCGGTAATTTTATATCCTGTACCAAGGCCAATAACTGTGCCAAGTTTGGAAGAAATCGGTGCAGCGGTTGCCAAGATATACCCATGTAACTATAAGTGGGCGTGGCTACGCCCATTTTTTAAAAATGTATAATATTCTTATTTTTCGTCAAAAAATTATTGTAAAAATCAATTTTGAGGGAATAATCTTCAGTAGTTACTAAAATATCGCAGTTTTCGTATTTCTGAAAATTACCGTTATATGGGAGGTAGGCGTGGTTATTGTCCGATTTT
>NW_016157222.1:330911-334773 GCF_001687245.7 Rhagoletis zephyria | reverse complement strand
GGTGGCAGAGAATAAAAATACCAGTTTCCAATTGACGTCAATTAGCAAAAAAGAGAAACCAGATTTCAGATTTCCAAAGAACGAAGACTATCGGAGAAAGCCGAGCTCTAAATGCGAAAATAATGTTAGATTTTTTTCAAAACTTACCTTTTGATGCAGAAACTTTTTGTTCAAAATTTATGTTATTCTCGCGGCTAGAGCTCGATTCGCATGCGGCTTGAAGGAAACTTGAGACCGTCAAATTTCATTGTCGGCCGCATTCAAACTCTTCATACTTCGGCGCCAGACTTTTTTCTGTATCTTCATACTCGGGCTCGGGCAATTCGGTTAATCGATTAACCGAATTATTCGAATCTGCCTGAAGTCGACTACTGTTAATCGGTTAGCAATATTCGAGTAGTCGAAAGCGGTCGACTATTCGGATAACCGTTCACTTTAGATTATTCGGCTAACCGTTCATTTTCGGTTAACCGAATATTTTAAGTTCGAGNTTACAAAGCTTCCATGAAAAACGTGAAACGTGGTAGTTAGCACATAAAACCGAATAAGGAAAATTCTGTCTTCGGTTATACCTTTTTTTAAATTTCTAATAAGTTGCTTAGTAACTATACATTATACTAAATAGATCTTAATGAATTTCACTGTGAACTTATGACAAACCAACATAACACCCACAAGTATAACATTGCCAGTCCTTAGTCATTTAAGTGAATGAGTTGTATCAAAAAAACTCATTTCCGAGCAATCAGTTGAATGGGAGATATACCTTATAGAAGTGAAACTTCTTTGGCGGCGGTTAGTTGGTTGGGAGTAAATTGGAAAATTCAACGGAAATTGCACACGGAAACGGTGCAATGGAAATGGTTAGGACTGAAACAAGTACTTCTTGTGTGTATGCATATGGTATTAATTTAACAAAAATTTGCTAATAAGAGGTTAAAGAATAACACTTAGAAAAAGACCAATACAAGAATGAAAGTATAAGTCAGTTAGTACATAGATAAAAAAATGGATAAAGGCAAAGGTAAAAATAAAAACAAAAAACAAAGATGCGTAAAGATATAGGCAGAAATGAAGGCCAAGGCAAATTTAAACACTTCACAAAGGTGAAGGGGAATATGTAGCTGAAGAAAATGATAAACATAAAAGTAAAGACAAAGAGGAATATGAGGATACCGATAAAAGTAGAGATTAAGATAGGGGAAGAAAGATTAAAATAAAAGTAATTAAAGAGGAAAGGCTAAAGAGAGAGACACAGAGACTCAATCTGGGAACTATTTTGGGATTTTAGAGATTTTCGGGATTCTAGAGACTTATCGATAAAATAATCGATATTTTTATCGGTTTTGTTATCGATATTTATCGATTCTTAACGACTTTGCTAGCGATATTTATCGATTTTTTTATCGATATTTATAAATTTTTTTTATCGATATTTATCGATTTTATTATCGATATTTATCGATTTTGTTATTGATTCTTATCGATTTTGTTATCGATTTTGTAATCGATATTTATCGATTTTGTTATCGATATTTATAAATTTTTTTTATCGATATTTATCGATTTTATTATCGATATTTATCGATTTTGTTATTGATTCTTATCGATTTTGTTATCGATTTTGTAATCGATATTTATCGATTTTGTTATCGATATTTATCGATTCGGTAATCGATTTTGTTATCGACATTTATTGATTTTTATCGATTTTGTTATCGATGTTTATCAATTTTGTTATCGATATTTATCCATTCTGTCATCGATTTTGTTATCGGTACTTATCGATTTTGTTATCGATATTTTGATGGACGGTATAATCGATTTTGTTATCGATAGAGTATAAAGATAAAAATGACGGTAATGGAAAACTCAATAACATGAATGTTATTAAAACGAACAGTGGTAGAGGTAGGGATCTACACTGATAGAAAAAATATAACCTTAAGCAAAAGTATATGTGTGTATGTATAGATAGATAAGTAACGTAAGTTTCACTTTTACAGTGTGGCCCAGGCGCACTTACTTTCTTATCAACTGTCACCATTTTTTCCACTTTCCTCCATATAGTCGAAACACTGTGGATTGTAATGATTTTCTCGGAACACTATTTTTGATTTATTTGTAAATTGTTTATAAAAAATTACGGTTTTATCAATAAAAATTAAGAAGTATTAAAGCAAAACCTCGTATCTCAACAGTCAGTTACATGGGAGCTATAACTTATAGTAGTCCGATCTTGATGATCTGCAACTCTCTGTTGTTGTAAACTGTCTTTTTGTGATAAGTGAAAGAGAGCAAAATTTAATGCAAATAAACCATCAGCTGTATGGGGTCCATATGTTGTTGTGATCCGATTTTGTCGGTCCTGACAAATGATTATAAAAAGGCAAAAGTGTACGAAGTTTCGATTAAATATCTTAAAAACTGAGGGGACTAGTTTGCATTCGAATAGACAGATACACGGACACAGCTAAAAGGACCCATCTCGTCACTTTGGACATTTCAATATTCTTTTCTATGGGTTTTTGTCTTCTGCTTATGTTAGGTTTGTAACATTGGACCAAAGTTATAATTCCATTTCATGTCCATGAAAAGTATACTGAAATATTTATCAAATTGGCTACATAATTAGTTTTTTGTTATGCAAAGGTAAATAAACTTGAAAATTTATTTACGCTAAATTGACCGCTTTTGTTTGTTAGCCTTTATTGACACTTTCCCTTGGAAAAATCAAGAAAATGTCAACGAAAAAAAAAAACGAACAAACAAATACACTTAAGGAAAAATAGTCACGGACGGACATTGAACCTGGTGCTCGAACAGACTTGAAGTCACAATTGTCCAGTTCACGGCAACAGCATCGAAACTCTCGCTTCGCGCATTAGTGTTGCAATTAATTGCTAGCTATTTTCTCGCGCGCGCGCTCGCGTTATGTGGCATGCAACGTGTGGCCAATCGCTGGCACTAACAAATCTAACAGGGCCTTGGGGTACATTGAACTTTAACACGATTTCGCTGTGACGCGAGAAGTGTTTATTTTTGGGCGCTGCCACTGTAGCCAGGGATATGGTGGCATGCTACACGGTTGTGTGGCATATTAAGCAAATGTTTGCAACATGCAGCTGCTTGAGGAGCATGCCGATACGGAAAATATTTAAAAACTTATGAGGGTATAGCGGATTTCACCGATGGGGGAAAACTGAAGTAAACTAAAGTGAGAAGAAAACGTAAAAATTGAAATTAAAATTTTTACAAGCAGCGAAAATTGGCACTGTTTCAATTTCTGCGATGCAAAAATGCCGGCCAAGCTATGTATGTTATGTATGTATGTACATATTTAGAGGCATTCATATAGGGTTGCAGTCGCGCATACACACTCACACACGAATGGTTCAAAAATATATTCCGGCGGCACAAAGCCGAAACTTTCTCGACAATTGCCAGCAAATTGTGAAAAGTGTTATGAGCAAATTACTTTTTCTTCGAAATATATGACAAAAAAACAAGTAAGAAAGTCTAAGTTCGGGCGGAGCCGAACATTAAATACCCGGCGCAAGTATTAAATATATGTTTTCACCTTTCCGAAAGCTACCAATACATGATAAGCCGGGGTGTATACATTTTAAGTAAATTAGCGTCCTTAAACTTCGAAATATTGCAGTTTCAAGCATATCTGAAATTTACCGTTATATGAAAAGCGGCCTCAATTTTAGTCCGATTTCAACAATTTTCAACGGTTTCCTTTTATGTGGCAAGCACAATAACCATACCGAGCTTGGTACAAATTGCTAGAACGGTTAGCGAGATACATATATGTGATCACAAGTGGGCGGTGCTACGCCCATTTTCCAAAATTTTG